>NW_025533902.1:0-7500 GCF_020615455.1 Coregonus clupeaformis | reverse complement strand
AGGCCTCCTTGCTCGCACATGCTTTTTCAGTTCTGCCCACAAATTTTCGCTAGGATTGAGGTCAGGGCCTTCTGATGGCCACTCCAATACCTTGACTTTGTTGTCCTTAAGCCATTTTGCCACAACTTTGGAAGTATGCTTGGGTCCTTGTCCATTTGGAAGACCCATTTCGACCAAGCTTTAACTTCCTGACTGATGTCTTGAGATGTTGCTTCAATATATCCACATAATCTTCCTTCCTCATGATGCCATCTATTTTGTGAAGTGCACCAGTCCCTCCTGCAGCAAAGCACCCCCACAGCATGATGCTGCCACCCCGTGCTTCACGGTTGGGATGGTGTTCTTCGTCTTGCAAGCAACCCCCTTTTTTCCTCCAAACATAACGATGGTCATTATGGCCAAACAGTTCTATTTTCTTTCATCAGACCAGAGGACATTTCTCCAAAAAGTACATCTTTGTCCCCAAGTGCAGTTGCAAACCGTAGTCTGGCTTTTTATGCCGGTTTTGGAGCAGTGGCTTCTTCCTTGCTGACGGCCTTTCAGGTTATGGTCGATATGGGACTCGTTTTACTGTGGATATAGATACTTTTGTACCTGTTTCCTCCAGCATCTTCACAAGGTCCTTTGCTGTTGTTCTGGGATTGATTTGCACTTTTCGCACCAAAGTACTTTCATCTCTAGGAGATAGAACGCATCTCCTTCCTGAGCGGTATGGCGGCTGCGTGGTCCCATGGTGTTTATACTTGCATACTATTGTTTGTACAGATGAATGTGGTACCTTCAGGTGTTTGGAAATTGCTCTCAAGGATGAACCAGACTTGTGGAGGTCTACAATTT
This sequence comes from Coregonus clupeaformis, assembly GCF_020615455.1. Classification (NCBI taxonomy): domain Eukaryota; kingdom Metazoa; phylum Chordata; class Actinopteri; order Salmoniformes; family Salmonidae; genus Coregonus; species Coregonus clupeaformis. The sequence continues at coordinate 6,663 of NW_025533902.1, read as the reverse complement.
ATTTTCTGGGGTCTTGGCTGATTTCTTATGATTTTCCCATGATGTCAAGCAAAGAGGCACTGAGTGTGAAGGTAGGCCTTGAAATACATCCACAGGTACACCTCCGATTGACTCAAATGTTGTCAATTAGCCTAGCAGAAGCTTCTAAAGCCATGACATCATTTTCTGGAATTTTCCAAGCTGTTTAAAAGGCACAGTCAACTTAGTGTATGTAAACTTCTGACCCACTGTAATTGTGATACAGTGAATTATAAGTGAAATAATCTGTCTGTAAACAATTGTTGTCATGCACAAAGTAGATGTCCTAACCGACTTGCCAAAACTATAGTTTGTTAACAAGAAATGTGTCGAGTTTTAATGACTCCAACCTAAGTGTATGTAAACTTCCAACTTCAACTGTACATACAGCCATCTAGCACAGCCAGAGGAGGACAGGCCTCCTCCACTCAGTCTAGTTCCTCTGGAGGTTTCTTCCAGGAGGACAGGCCTCCTCCACTCAGTCTAGTTCCTCTGGAGGTTTCTTCCAGGAGGACAGGCCTCCTCCACTCAGTCTAGTTCCTCTGGAGGTTTCTTCCAGGAGGACAGGCCTCCTCCACTCAGTCTAGTTCCTCTGGAGGTTTCTTCCAGGAGGACCCTCCTCCACTCAGTCTAGTTCCTCTGGAGGTTTCTTCCAGGAGGACAGGCCTCCTCCACTCAGTCTAGTTCCTCTGGAGGTTTATTCCAGGAGACAGGCCTCCCTCCCTCAGTCTAGTTCCTCTGGAGGTTTCTTCCAGGAGGACAGGCCTCCTTCCCTCAGCCTAGTTCCTCTGGAGGTTTCTTCCAGGAGGACAGGCCTCCTCCCCTCAGTCTAGTTCCTCTGGAGGTTTCTTCCAGGAGGACAGGCCTCCTCCCCCCAGTCTGGTTCCTCTGGAGGTTTCTTCCAGGAGGACAGGCCTCCTCCCCTCAGCCTAGTTCCTCTGGAGGTTTCTTCCAGGAGGACAGGCCTCCTCCCCTCAGTCTAGTTCCTCTGGAGGTTTCTTCCAGGAGGACAGGCCTCCTCCCCTCAGTCTAGTTCCTCTGGAGGTTTCTTCCAGGAGGACAGGCCTCCTCCCCTCAGCCTGGTTCCTCTGGAGGTTTCTTCCAGGAGGACAGGCCTCCTCCACTCAGCCTGGTTCCTCTGGAGGTTTCTTCCAGGAGGACAGGCCTCCTCCCCTCAGTCTAGTTCCTCTGGAGGTTTCTTCCAGGAGGACAGGCCTCCTCCACTCAGTCTAGTTCCTCTGGAGGTTTCTTCCAGGAGAGACAGGCCTCCCCTCCCCTCAGTCGGGGTTCCTCTGGAGGTTTCTTCCAGAGGACAGGCCTCCTCCCCTCAGTCTAGTTCCTCTGGAGGTTTCTTCCAGGAGGACAGGCCTCCTCCCCTCAGTCTAGTTCCTCTGGAGGTTTCTTCCAGGAGGACAGGCCTCCTCCACTCAGTCTAGTTCCTCTGGAGGTTTCTTCCAGGAGGACAGGCCTCCTCCACTCAGTCTAGTTCCTCTGGAGATCTCTTCCTTCTAGGCAGTTTTTCCTTGCCACTGTGCTGCTGTTTGTTCTTTGGGGTCGAGGCAGGGTCACTGTTACGCACTTTGTGACAACTAATATAAAAAAAGGGCTTTTTCATAAGTACATTTGATTGAGCTTAGTTCAACTGCTCTAGATTTATTGGAGGCTAAAGAAGTATTTGCAGTTCGAGCCCTTTTTACCCGTACCTGGCCACAAATCTAGTTGATGAATATATGAATGGACCTGTTTCATCTTGTCCATATTAATGCTATTAGTACCATGTCCATATTAATAATAATAATAATAATAATATGCCATTTAGCAGACGCTTTTATCCAAAGCGACTTACAGTCATGTGTGCATACATTTTTACGTATGGGTGGTCCCGGTGATCGAACCCACTACCCTGGCGTTACAAGCGCCGTGCTCGACCAGCTGAGCTACAGAGGACCACATACTAATGCTATTAGTATCATGTCCATATTAACCCTCCAACCAAGTGACCACTCATCACTTTTTAAAATAGAACCAAAATCAGTCTTTCTCTAAAGCGCTTTCTCCGCACATAGAACATATTGAATATATATATTTAAAACATGTCTTCATCAACACGGTTGGCTATATTAAGACTGAATCTGCAATAGGTAAGCAGCTTGGTTTGAAGAAATCAACTGTGGGAGCAATTACAGTGGGGGAAAAAAGTATTTAGTCAGCCACCAATTGTGCAAGTTCTCCCACTTAAAAAGATGAGAGAGGCCTGTAATTTTCATCATAGGTACACGTCAACTATGACAGACAAAATGAGAGAAAAAAAATCCAGAAAATCACATTTTTTAATGATTTTATTTACAAATTATGGTGGAAAATAAGTATTTGGTCAATAACAAAAGTTTCTCAATACTTTGTTATATACCCTTTGTTGGCAATGACACAGGTGAAACGTTTTCTGTAAGTCTTCACAAGGTTTTCACACACTGTTGCTGGTATTTTGGCCCATTCCTCCATGCAGATCTCCTCTAGAGCATTAAAAAACCTACAATGTGATTTTCTGGATTTTTTTCTTCTCAATGTGTCTGTCATAGTTGACGTGTACCTATGATGAAAATTACAGGCCTCTCTCATCTTTTTAAGTGGGAGAACTTGCACAATTGGTGGCTGACTAAATACTTTTTTCCCCCACTGTATCAACAGCTAACGTCCTCATCCTGGCTATCAAAGCTTGTGTATCAGCTCTTTGGAATTATCCAGCCATTGGTGGTAAGCCTAGATATCGTTTCACCACGTAAAACAACATTGTTCTATGCATACTAATAGGGAACTCATTATTTAGCAGCTCTGTACTCACTTATATGAATACTGTAAGTATGAAGTGCAAAAATGTGGTCCTCTGTAGCTCAATTGGTAGAGCATGGCGCTTGTAACGCCAGGGTAGTGGGTTCGATCCCCGGGACCACCCATACGTAAAAATGTATGCGCATATGACTGTAAGTCGCTTTGGATAAAAGCGTCTGCTAAATGGCATATTATATATTATTATTATTATATTATAAAAACAATCTTTTGTTTTTACCTTTGTTTTACAATCAATGGATTCTACATGTTGGTGTCGCCCTCTAGTGGTTATTGAGTGTATGGTACATCTCTCAAGTCAATTACAGCCCCGTGCCATACAAAAACAGGGGTAGGGTGAAGTTGCCCCCCCTAGAAGCTGAACTTGGGTGAGTGTAGCATTTTAACCGCTAACGGTTAAAGGTTAGAACAGGGGAAGAGGAAGCTGATCCTAGCTCTGTCCCTAGAGGAAACATCACCCAGAAGCTACAAAACAAGCTCACAGAAGGCCCCTCTGGAATCCCATCAGAGTTTTATTGATTGGCATTTGGAGTAACGTAACAGATGGATAACAGCCCATTGTACTGGGGGGGGATGGAGTGACAGTGGAACCAGTAACGTAACAGATGGATAACAGCCCATTGTACTGGGGGGGATGGAGTGACAGTGAAACCAGTAACGTAACAGATGGATAACAGCCCATTGTACTGGGGGGATGGAGTGACAGTGGAACCAGTAACGTAACAGATGGATAACAGCCCATTGTACTGGGGGGGATGGAGTGACAGTGAAACCAGTAACCTAACAGATGGATAACAGCCCATTGTACTGGGGGGATGGGTGACAGTGGAACCAGTAACGTAACAGATGGATAACAGCCCATTGTACTGGGGGATGGAGTGACAGTGAAACCAGTAACGTAACAGATGGATAACAGCTCCATTGTACTGGGGGAATGGAGTGACAGTGGAACCAGTAACGTAACAGATGGATAACAGCCCATTGTACTGGGGGGAATGGAGTGACAGTGGAACCAGTAACGTAACAGATGGATAACAGCCCATTGTACTGGGGGGGGATGGAGTGACAGTGGAACCAGTAACGTAACAGATGGATAACAGCCCATTGTACTGGGGGGGATGGAGTGACAGTGAAACCAGTAACCTAACAGATGGATAACAGCCCATTGTACTGGGGGGATGGAGTGACAGTGGAACCAGTAACGTAACAGATGGATAACAGCCCATTGTACTGGGGGGGATGGAGTGACAGTGAAACCAGTAACGTAACAGATGGATAACAGCCCATTGTACTGGGGGAATGGAGTGACAGTGGAACCAGTAACGTAACGATGGATAACAGCCCATTGTACTGGGGGAAATGGAGTGACAGTGGAACCAGTAACGTAACAGATGGATAACGGCCCATTGTACTGGGGGGATGGAGTGACAGTGGAACCAGTAACGTAACAGATGGATAACAGCCCATTGTACTGGGGGGATGGGTGACAGTGAAACCAGTAACGTAACAGATGGATAACAGCCCATTGTACTGGGGGGGATGGAGTGACAGTGGAACCAGTAGAAAACAGACTCCACTAAATACAAAAAAATACAAAAAATAATGCAAAGAATGTTTAAGATATATATATATATATATTGGATGAAGTACATGACTATAAAAGGAATGTGTAATGTAGAAAGGAACATAACCATAGGATACATTATTAAAATCATTTCAGTAGGCCATGCATTCATATGGTTCAGAATGTCCAAGCACATATTTTAGAAAGGGTTTTTAAAGGAGAATATTCTCTCTCTCTCTGCAGTAGTGAAAGATATAATCATGATATGGAATAAATATATGAATTAACTCAGTAGCTATTAATAGTAACACAGTGCTGCTGGCTTGCATACACTCGTATCCTAGTACTGCACTCCATATATCTCCATAACGCTATAAGATACTGTATATTACCATATAGAGGCAAGCATGATATGTTACTAATATTATAAGATACTCTATATTATCATATAGAGGCAAGCATGATATGTTACTAATATTTTAGCTCTTGTATGAATTAAATGTAAATAGACAGTAAAAATCATGATTTAAGATTACATTTATATGGTATTGTGCTGCCAAGATATCCCAGGTGACAGTTTTGATACTCAATCTAGTAATAGAATATTTTTCTGCTGAGCCCAGCTTTTGCTGTAGCATATCAATGACCACATCCTATTCAGGACAAAACATTCATGACAACATTTTTTTTTGTCAGAGTCATATCTCACATGTCCCATCTCCTTGGGCTTCTATTGTGAAAGTGTTTCATAGTGTGTCTTTGGCGTCGGTGTTAAAATCTTCACATTTCATATCATCATAAGGCAAAAAAAATCACTGGTTAAATGAAAAAGGGAGACTATGGCTCTTTTGGCTTCAGTAAGAATATAAAAAGCAAAGCAACTGATACAGTAGAATCTAGTAGAAAACAGACTAACTACCGCCCATCTCTCCTCATATCCACCATTAACCCGATTCTCCAGTATCTAACTACCTCCCATCTCTCCTCATATCCACCATTAACTCTTATCTCTCTGACTTGATTCGTTTGTGTGAAAGAGTCAGGACTCTGAAGTTGTTCGTCCTTCACAGGATGACACAGCTGGACCTGGCCGGTTCACTGAGGAGAGAATGAAGAAGAATGTCATGGAGGAGTAGTTGACCTCTGACCTCTATCAGGGTCATTACACTGTAATAACATTATTTATTTTATTTTATTTATTTCCCTTTTATTTAACCAGGTAAGCCAGTTGAGAACAAGTTCACATTTACAACTGCGACCTGGCCAAGATAAAGCAAAGCAGTGTGATAAAAACAACAACACAGAGTTACATATGGGGTAAAACAAAACATAAAGTCAAAAATACAACAGAAAATATATATACAGTGTGTGCAAATGTAGCAAGTTATGGAGGTAAGGGCAACAAATGGCTTCATAGTGCAAAATAATTACAATTTAGTATTAACACTGGAGTGATAAATGTGCAAGAGATGATGTGCAAATAGAGATACTGGGGTGCAAATGAGCAAAATATATAACAATATGGGGATGAGGTAGTTCGGTGGGCTAATTTCAGATGGGCTGTTACAGGTGCAGTGATCGGTAAGGTGCTCTGACAACTGATGCCAGTTAGTGAGGAGATAAAGTCTCCAGCTTCAGAGATTTGTGCATCAGGAGTAGTAGTTGACCTCTGACCTCTATCAGGTCATTACACTGTATTAACATCAGGAGTAGTAGTTGACCTCTGACCTCTATCAGGGTCATTACACTGTATTAACATCAGGAGTAGTTGTTCGACCTCTGACCTCTATCGGGTCATTACACTGTAATAACATCAGGAGTAGTAGTTGACCTCTGACCTCTATCAGGGTCATTTCACTGTATTAACATCAGGACAGAGTGGAAAGAAACCGTGAGGTCTACTGGTTCAGACGTATCTTATAGTGTCATACTAGGTTTCAACCATCATTCAGGGGTGTATGGTCAATGGCAAAGGGTTCATCGTCTTTCACATATTCTCATACCAGGTTTCACTGATCCTCTATTGGCCCCTCAAGGAGGCTGAAATACTTCTGTTCAAGTGTATCTGACTCTCATACTAGGTGTCAGTCCTACACTTCCATTACCCCCCCTAAGGAGGCTGATAGAAGACATGGAGAAGCCTATCATGTTACAATAGCCCAGTCACTACTGGATCTCAAGCACCCGCCTCCGGGAATGACAGCGGCATTATCATATGCTATATATATATACTG
>NW_025533901.1:187500-363682 GCF_020615455.1 Coregonus clupeaformis | reverse complement strand
CCAGTGGTGTGAGTGGACAGAGAGACAGGATACCAGTGTGGTTTTTACACCTCTTGGACTTGAGTCGCCTGAAGTTGGATAAAGAAGGCTAGATGTGGAACACATCCAGGCTGAGATGGGCCTTCACCACACACGTAGAACCCACACCTCACCTGTGGAACGTTAGGAGGCTGGACATCTGAACGACGTTGTTCACTAATCTTCTTAAAGCAGCATCCTGGTCCCACGTATACAAACTATTTAATACTACACTTCCATGTACATCATGCATACCTGGGAGAAATATTTTCTCTGTCTCTCTTTTTCTCTCTTTTCGTTTCTCTCTCTCACACTACACACAAACACAAACGCACACGCACACATGCACACACAAACGCACACACGCACACACACACACACACAGACACACACACACAGACACACACACACACACAGCCACACACACACACACACACACACACACACACACACACACACACACACACGTGCCACACACACACACACACACACACACACACACTCCCGCGGTGCAGAGCCACAGTGGGCTGGCCAAGCAGTTGACGTGACAAGAAAGATGGAGAGTTGTGGTTTGTAGAGACCTGAAAACCTCCACCTCCTTAACTCCAATGTAAGGATTTTCACACACGGCAATTGGCCTTACACTCATGTAAAAAAATGTTTTATGACAAGTGAGGCTTGGAGAGATGTGCATGTGTGAGAAAATGTGTTGTTACTCCCACGCATGGTGAAACACCACACAGTGACGTCAGGGGGACAGGGATATCATTGTGATTTTACTTCCAGTATGTGAGTTGCTTTGCCTCTGCAGTGGCAGTTGTCAATGTTAAGAGGATGAGGAATGCTAAAATTGTTATGGTCATTTAGGCTGATGAGAAAATGATGGGCCCTAATCAAAAAGAGTATATTTCACGGCAGATCTGAAACCAGTTCTCCTGTACTGGGAGACACCAACGCCTTGACCATTGTGACCAAGAGGAAATTCTCTTGGGTGGAGAGGGCAGACACAATTTTGGCAAGTCGAGGCAGGGCCAGCAACTCACAGGAGTTACATAGTGAGCCTGTATGCTATCCGGTATGTTGGCCTGTATGCTAGGGCCTTGAATGCTAGCCTGTATGCTATCTGGATGCTAGCCTGTATGTGCTATTCGTTGTATAAGCTGTAGCCTGTATGCTAGCCTGCTATGCTAGCCTGAATGTATGATGCTCAGATACTGTATGCTAGCCTGTATGCTAGCCTGAATGCTAGCCTGTATGCTAGCCTGTATGCTATCCGTATGCTAGGCAGTAGGCCACAACTCACGTCCGCTACATTTACTCCCCTTTCTGACACACACACACACGTCACGTGACAAGTAGATGGAAACAATTGTGGTTTCTTTACGAGACCAGAAAACTACCTTCAGAACTGAAGCTCCTCTAATTCTTCTCATTAACCTCTCTCCAACAGACCAGCATTGCTAGCTGAGTAAACCACAACATGGAACACACATTGCATACATACTAACAATCATCACATAAAACCCACATAGTACAATATTACACAAACACTGGGATATATGCACACTACAAACACGTGCAAAAATACATTGACCAGCTACTAATGTTGGTAAGTCTGTAATAGATGTTGGCATTACAGCACTCATATAAGAGCTCTAGTCACTGATTGGCTGAAAAGACACTCAGTACATACAGAAACCCATTAACCTGACTTCCTGTTGCTCTTGCCATGGTGCTGCTATTTCTGATGATGAGCTTCTACATGTTCACACCGAAAGTACATCATACCTCTGTCCATGTCCTGGTTTGCTTTCCCACTGATCCCGGAATAAAAGGAGATCGTTAGATACAGAAATACATCCACGAAAAGATAAAGAACTGCAACTGGCCCAGCCGCTGAACCACAATTGGCTTGGATGTACAATCACACTCTCCAGAGAATCATGGTTTTGTGGAGCTTGTTATTGTGGCGCCTTTCCATTTCAGGTGGTGGGGGTGTCCAATGGTTGGTGAGGGCTATGTGTGTGGGTAGGATAGATATAAATATTAGAGTAATAACACATATTATACTATAAATATAAATACTACATTTAGTAAATACAATTAGCTCATACAGATCATGCAGAGGTTTCAAAATGTTAAGGATAACTGGATGTTCATCTGTTTCATACAATCAAACATTAATACTGGTATAGAGGCCAACTCAGAAGTTCTAGAGGCCAACCTTAGACTCAACAATCTTTTCTTAATGGTCAAATGACAACTCAGAACGAGTGCTTGCCCTTCTTCTGTTGTGTTTAATGATGTTGAAGCAGGCTGACTTGACCAGGTGTTGCTTTCTTACAGTGGACCACCTCAAAGCTGACGTACTTCGATCCCTTCATGTCACACAAACATTTCAGAGGAAAGGACCACAAGCTGAAATCGTCCATTGGGACGTAAATCCACGCTGCTGCTCGTATGCCCTTTCATGCTCAACGTGCACATCTAGTCACGCGAACACGAAATACTCAACAAAGACCCAGCTACTTGACAGTCACCACTATAACACCACCACACCACGTAGATGGACAGGCTGTAAAAGTGTTTGCTCTCATCACACTCTTAAGGTTAAAGTAGCTCCGTACATTTGTTTTACTGGGCCTCATAGCTGCATGATATAGCTCATCGTTTGATGTGGTTTTATAGTTGTCTGCTACTTAGTAACCTTTAAGCGTATGTGATGTTTCTCTGCATGCTATCTTTGTCTATGGCGTAGGATGGCATGCCATAGATTTCTGTTGTTGCTATAGCTCTGTGTTGCCGGCGTATACTGTTTTGCAACGAATAGCTTGGCATTCTGCATGCTTGGTATTCTGGTCGCCTGTAGTTGCATAGGCTACCATAGCTCTCTCAAGCTGTTGCCATAGCCTCTGTGTTGCCGCCATAGCTATCTGTGCACGCCAGCGTGCCGCTCATGCAGTTGCCTTATCTGTTGCCGCCCATGCCTCTGTTGTGCCATAGCTCTGTGTGTGCACATAGCTGCTGTTGTGCCATAACAGCTCTGGCGCAGCTGTTGCCATTTAGCTCTGTTGTTGCCATAGCCCCCGGTTGTTGCCATAGCTCTGGTGTTGTCGCTATAGCCCCGTGTTGCTGCTACAGTCTCTGTGTTGCTGCATAGCGCTGTGTTGTTGCCATGGCCCTGCGTTGTTGAAGCCATAGCTCTGTGCGTTGTTGCCAAGCTCTTGTGCTGTTGCCATAGCGCTGCGTTGCCGCATAAGGCCCCGCGTTGCCGCCATGCGCTCTGCGTTGTTGCCATAGCGCTCTGTTGCTGCTATAGTTCTCTTGTTGCCGCCATAGCCTTCCGTGCTGCCGCCTATAGCTCTTGGCTGCTGCCACAGCTCTGTGTTGCCGCCACAGCTCTCTGTTGCCGCCATAGCTCTGCGTTGCCGCCACAGCTCTGCCGGGTTGCTGCCATAGCTCCGTGTTGCTGCCATAGCTATCCGCCGCTGCCATAATCTCCTTGTTGTTGCCATAGCTCTGAGTTGTTGCCATAGCTCTGTGTTGTTGCCATTAGTCTGTGTTGTTGCCATAGCTCTTGTTGCTGCCATAGCTCTCTGTTGCCGCCATAGCGCCTGTTGTTGCCATAGCTCTGCGTTGCTGCCATAGCTCTGTAGCTGCTGCCATACCTCTGTGTTGGGCGCCATAGCCATACGCTGCTGCCATAGCTCTGTGTTGTTGCCATAGCTCTGTGTTGGTGCCGCACAGTTCTGTGTTGCTGCTATAGCTCTGTGTTGCTGCCATAGCTCTGTTGTGCCATAGCTCTGTGTTGTTGCCACAGCTCTGTGTTGCTGGCCATAGCAGTCTCTGTTGCTGCCATAGCTTCTCCCCGTTGCTGCCATAGCTCTGCGTTGCTGCCACAGCTCTCTGTTGTTGCCATAGCTATGTGTTGCTGCGCAGAGCTCTGTGGTGTTGCCATAGCTCTGTGTTGTTGCGCATAGCTCTGTGTTGTTGCTATAGCTCTGTGTTGTTGCCATAGCTCTGTGTTGTTGCCATAGCTCTGTGTTGCTGCCACAGCTCTCTGTGGTTCATAGCTCTCTGTTGCTGCCATAGCTCTGTGTTGTGCCACGCTCTGTTGCTGCCATAGCTCTGTGTTGTTGCCATAGCTCTGTGATGTTGCCATAGCTCTGTAAAGTTGCTGCCATAGCTCTGTGTTGTTGCCATAGCTCTGTGTTGTGCACAGCTCTGTGTGTTCAGTTGGTTGTTGCATAGCTCGTGTTGCCGTGGTTGTTGCCGTAGCTTGTATGTTGCCAGCTCTAAGCGTTGCTGCCATAGCTCTGTGTTGTTGCCATAGCTCTGTGTTGTTGCCATAGCATCTGAGTTGTTGCCATAGCTCTGTGTTGCCGCCATAGCTCTGTGTTGCTGCATAGCTCTCTTGCTGTTGCCATAGCTCTTGCTGTTGCCATAGGCTCTGTGTTGTTGCCAGCGCGTCTGTTGGGTGCTGCCATAAGGCTCTGTGTTGCTAAGCCATAGCTCTGGTGATGTTGCCATAGCTCTGTGCAAGCTGCTGCCATAGCTCTCTGTTGTTGCCATAGCTCTGTGTTGCTGCCATAGCTCGCTGTTGCTGCCATAGCTCTGTGTTGTGCCATGAGCTCTGTGATGTTGCCATAGCTCAGTGATGTTGCCATAGCTCTGTGTTGCTGCCATAGCTCTGCCGTGTTGTGCCATAGCTCTGGGTTGCTGCCATAGCTCCGTGTTGCTGCCATAGCTCTTGCTGCTGCCAAGCTCTGTGTTGCTGCCACAGCGCTCTGTTGCTGCCATAGCTCTGTGTTGCTGCCATAGCTCTGCGATGTTGCCATAGCTCTGTGATGTTGCCATAGCTCTGTGTTGTTGCCATAGCTCTGTAGTTGTTGCCATAGCTCTCTGTTGCTGCCATAGCTCTGTGTTGTTGCCATAGCTCTGTGTTGTGCCATAGTTCTGTGTTGTGCCACAGCTCCGTGATGCTGCCAAGCTTCTGAAGCTCCAGAGCTCTGGTGTTGCTGCACAGCTCTGCGTTGGCATAGTTCTGTGTTGCTGCCATAGCTCTGTGATGTGTGCCATAGCTCTCTGTTGCTGCCATAGCTCTGTGTTGTGGCCATAGCGCTCTGTTCTGAGACCAGTGTCTAGGCAGATGTTGTCCACGTAGGTTTCATGGGGTTTCCTGAGAGGGTTCCCACAATATGGAGACTGTAGAACGTTAATAATAATCCAACAAGATTCTGGTTCTTTGTAACACTGTTACTCTGTTACCTGTAGGTGCTGTTTCCTCTGGTCAGTCATCCTAACACTGTTACTCTGTTACCTGTTGGTGCTGTTCCAGTCAGTTCATCCTAACACTGTTCCCTGCTACCTGTAGGTGCTGTTTCTCCAGCCGGTTCCATCCTAACACTGTTCCTCTGCTACCTGTAGGTGCTGTTTCCTCCAGTCAGTTCATCCTAACACTGTTCCTCTGCTACCTGTAGGTGCTGTTTCCTCAGTCAGTTCATCCTAACACTGTTCCTCTGCTACCTGTAGGTGCTGTTTCCTCCAGTCAGTTCATCCTAACACTGTTCCTCTGCTACCTGTAGGTGCTGTTTCTCCAGTCAGTTCATCCTAACACTGTTCCTTCCTCTGCTACCTGTAGGTGCTGTTTCCTCCAGTCAGTTCATCCTAACACTGTTCCTCTGTTACCTGTAGGTGCTGTTTCCCTCCAGTGGATGGGATCTCTGGAGCAGAGGTGGTGGAGCTGAGAGTCAGACCAGGAGACAACGTTGTTCTTCACTGTGATGTCAAACACTATGATAAAACACATTGGCATAGAAACATCTCCATTGAGAATGGGGTTCAGTGTTCAAACCGGGATATAATGGACAATCTTGTCCCTCGCTTCTATCTCTGTGGCGTTCTCAACAGTTCTGGGATCTACTGATTGAGAACGTCACTGAATCTGACCTGGGACTCTACTACTGTGGGAGTTGGAAGAAAAGGTTGCTAAACTGGGAAGGGGATCACGATAAAGTAGAAACAATCATATATGGCAATGGAAATGTCAACACAGACTTTCATTTGGTTAGAACATACTCCCTTAACAAAGATATTTACAGAAGTCGTAATGCCAGAGAAAAGGATCTCAATGAGGGACAAGGTTCTTAATGTATTTTTGTGTTTATGTCCAGAAACCAGTTCTCCTGAGCCCTCCTCCTCCTCCTCCCCCTCCCCCTCCTCCTGAGCCCTCCTCCTCCCTCCTCCTCCCTCCTCCGAGTCCCCCCTCCTCCCTCCTGATGTAGACTGTGGGACTGTGTTGCGATGTTGCTGTTCAGTCTGTGTCCTGTGTCTGCTCTCCTCTCTCCTCTTCCTGTGTCTACTACTTCTGCAGAACAACAGGTACACTAACCTCATTATTAATAGCATTATGTGCTCCATCACTATTTCATAGCACTCCACTCCCTCATTCATTTTGTTGATTTGATCGATTTTAATTATCTTACTAACTATTGAAGTAAGGAACATCCTATATCCTAATCTTCAACAACAAACAAGTTTTTAACTACATCAATAATAAACAACATTTATTATTTTACTTAAAAAGTCAGTATATGTCCTTAGATGTGTTATTTTAACACTGCCTAACTCTACTCTGCAGCTCCAACTGAGACTCAGGTTCCTCTGAACAGGACTACCACCAGGGGAAGTGACAGCAGAGAGAAGGTACTATATCTGCACAGTAAGAGTGGGTGTTGTAGTTCTATAATGGGAGGCCATCTTTATATGTAGTCCACATGTTTTGTAACCCAGTCATACTTCAATCAGTGGAATGTATACTCTTAAAAATAAAATGGATAAGCAATAATGTATTTTTATGATGATAAATTAATCATATTAACAGATTGATTATAAAATATCTCCATCTGTTTCGCTCTCACTCTGCTGGTATTGATGGCTTCATTATTTAATTTAACTCTGCTATTCTCTCTCTCTCTCTCTCTCTCTCTCTCTCTCTCTCTCTCTCTCTCTCTCTCTCTCTCTCTCTCTCTCTCTCTCTCTCTTCCCCTCTCTCTCTCTCTCTCTCTCTCTCTCTCTCTCTCTCTCTCTCTCTCTCTTCTCTCTCTCTCTCTCTAGGAGGAAGGAGATCTGTGTTATGCCTCGTTGGATATCCGTCAGGGACAGAGGAGACCAAAGAAGAAGAAGAGAGTCCAGAACTCTGACTTCAGTACCTACACTGCCATCAATACCAGCAGAGTGTGAGACCTATACCATCCATCAATACCAGCAGAGTGAGACCTATACCATCCATCAATACCAGCAGAGTGAGACCTATACCATCCATCAATACCAGCAGAGTGAGACCTATACCATCCATCAATACCAGCAGAGTGAGACCTATACCATCCATCAATACCAGCAGAGTGAGACCCTATACCATCCATCAATACCAGCAGAGTGAGACCTATACCAGCCATCAACCAGCAGGGTGTGAGACCTATACCAGCCATCAATACCAGCAGAGTGTGAGACCTAACCAGCCATCAATACCAGCAGAGTGTGAGACCTATACCAGCCATCAATACCAGCAGAGTGTGAGACCTATACCATCCATCAATACCAGCAGAGTGTGAGACCTATACCATCCATCAATACCAGCAGAGTGAGACCTATACCATCCATTAATACCAGCAGAGTGTGAGACCTATACCAGCCATCAATACCAGCAGAGTGTGAGACCTATACCAGCCATCAATACCAGCAGAGTGTGAGACCTATACCATCCATCAATACCAGCAGAGTGTGAGACCTATACCATCCATCAATACCAGCAGAGTGTGAGACCTATACCAGCCATCAATACCAGCAGAGTGTGAGACCTATACCATCCACCAATACCAGCCAGAGTGTGAGACCTATACCAGCCATCAATACCAGCAGAGTGTGAGATCTATACCATCCATCAATACCAGCAGAGTGTGAGACCTTACCATCCATCAATACCAGCAGAGTGAGAGATCTATACCATCCATCAATACCAGCAGAGTGATGAGATCTATACCAATATAGCTGGGAGAACAAGGTGTGACAACGAAGCTTTAATATTTTGACAAGCTACTTAATTTTTTTGTGCGAATACTTTTTTAACTTTTATAAATCCTTTTCATACAAGTGATTTATTTTTAAACTTTTGTCTGTAGCCTTTTAATAATAATAACAATAGCGATATAGAAAATGTTTTTAAGCTCAGGGAATATGGTTAAATAACTCTTGATATAGTTTTAGTTTGTAATTGTAGTTGTGAAAGTTCATTGTATTTCATTTGTAAGTGTATTGATATGTGTTAATGTAGCTTAATAAATATTGATTCAGTTTAATTCGATTTTCTTTAATTATTTATTTGTCTCCCCTTAAGGTCTCTGAGTACAAGGTCATGCTATTCTGTTTGACAAATGCTCCAGCAAACCTTTCAGAGGTATCTGAGGTGGCTTAGATGTGAAGGGGTGTGGGCTTAAAGACAAAGAGGGTGTGGCTTTAGAGGATGACAGAAATGGTTATAGGGTTGTGGCTTAGAAACTAAGGGTTGTGGTTTTAGAAGCTAAGGGGTGTGGTTTTAGAAACTAAGGGGTGTGGTTTTAGAAGCTAAGGGGTGTGGTTTTAGAAGCTAAGGGGTGTGGTTTTAGAAGCTAAGGGGTGTGGTTTTAGAAGCTAAGGGGTGTGGTTTTAGAAGCTAAGGGCTTTAGATAAAGAATAACTATCTTCAAAGTAATTACTTTGGACGTCGGTTATAAGATGAAAGCTTGTTTGTTGTAATAATACTTGTTCACTTTACATTTTACCACTTTAGACTCCTCTACAAAACAATACAAAAAAGTTGCTAGCAAAAGCCAGGCTAATCACTTGTCACTTGTACATAACTGGTGCTTTCATTTTTTAAAACTTCCTGTCGCAAGGCATTATGGAACTTCAAGTCAATAGCGTAATCCAATACAAACAATACAATATGTACATAGTTCTCTCTAATATCCATCACATGAATTCTAATACAATTAGTATTGTACATACACCTACCAGTCAAAAGTTTGGACACACCTACTCATTCAAGGGTTTTTTTATTTTTACAATTTTTTACATTGTAGAATATAGTGAAGACATCAAAACTATGAAATAACAGAAATGGAATCATGTAGTAACCAAAAAGTGTTAAACAAATCAAAATATATTTTATATTTGTGATTCTTCAAATAGCCACCCTTTGGCTTGATGACAGCTTGGCACACTCTTGGCATTCTCTTTTGACTGGTACTGTATGTAAACAAAAAAAATCAATAATAATCTTTAGATACATTAATTAACTGTAAATATTAACTCTGTGACCCATTAAAGTGACCACATCCTCCCACAATGAACAACTGTGTTCATCTAAATCTCTAAGCACTATGTCAACTGAATAGTTCTCCCTCAACAAAGTCCCTGAGGCAGCACGAACTGAACATGACCCAACTAGGCCATCTCGGCCTGGAAGTAGTTCCTCAATCTTCCCTAGTTTCCAGGTTTAAAAATAAATAAATAATAATACGCCATTTAGCAGACACTTTTATCCAAATCGACTTACAGTCATGCGTGCATAAATCTTTTTTGTGTATGGGTGGTCCCGGGGGATCGAACCCACTACCTTGGCAATTACAAGCACCGTGCTCTACCAGCTGAGCTACAGAGACCACAGGTTTGTCTGGATGTGTTATCTTCTGAGTGGGGTGGGCTGTGGTGTGTCACAGCGGTGTGCTGACTTTAAGTCCAGCGTGTGAGTAGTCTCTTCGCCAGCTGTTCCAGAAGCTGTCCAGTCTGTACTTCCATCCGCCTGTCACTTTTCTCCTTGTTGAGCGTTGGGTGCTGAGTGTCAGCCGGAAATGGCTTGGTCGGCAAAGAGGTTAGTCTTTTACCCACCAGGAAGTGTGCTGGGGTCGGGGTCGGGGGTCAGGGGCTGTGGTTCATCCACTTCATTGTGCACCAAAGATCAGAGGTCTAGAATTTAGGATAGCTTCAGCCTCAGTCAGGACTGTGCACATCTCTTCAAAGTAGAGCGGCTCTCCGAGAACATTTCCTCAGCAATGTTTTCACTGACCGGACGAAGTCTTTCCCAGAATCCAGCCCACCAGGCTGCTCGCCGGTGATAAACCTCTAGGGGTGATGCCCCCCGTTCTGAGAAGAACGGGCTCTTTGATTGCCTCCATCAGCTCTTTCAAGTCCTGATCAGCTCTCTTGAATGTTTTTGCATTGTCCGAATAGATTACCTTGCATAATCCTCTCCTTGAGAACCATTTTCTTTCACGAAGAGCGGTCTGCTAAATCCACACCTGTGACTTTGAATGGTGGGGATTCAGTTATTCTGTCTTTTGGTAAAGGCGCAGTGACCCCTGCTGTCCGGCCTTTACCTTTTTATCTTTGCAGAGTATACATCTTGCCACCGTGCTCTTGACTAGCTGCCTAGCACGCAATATCCAGCATCTCGCTCCGATTTGTCTCTTACTCCAGAATGCATCACCTTCTCGTGATGGTACTGTGTCAGCATTTCTGGGTCTCTGTCCTGGTTGGGCAGAACCCATGGGTGCTGCTCTCTGAATGTGAAGTTGGACTGTTGGAGTCTTCCTCCTACACTGAGTAGTTTGTGTTCGTCCAGGAACGGTTTCAGTTCTCTGATTTTTACAGTCATTGTTTAGGCTTTTTTCCTGCCTTCTGTAGTTTGATCTCCTGACTGAAACTCTGTTGTTGTGTTACCTTGATCCAGTACAGTTCACCTTGTGCCTTTGTGTTTGTACGAGCATTGGCGATGAATCTCTTTATCCAGGCGGTCACTCTGAACACTCTTTTCAGTTTGCTGTACCTTTCATGCTCCAACACTGGTTCAGAGATGTCTGTGCTGTTTGCTGTGAGCTGTTCAGTGACCTGGCGAATGGACTTGAGTTCTGTATTCACCTCTTCTGGAACCTCGTCATCAGTCTCCTCCGACTGATTGGGTGATATCAGAATGTTGGGTCTGTACCACCATAGCTGGCTCTGTGTCATGTTTCGAACAGTTTGTCCTCTTGTATGGAGATTCGCTGGATTTGTTTTCCCTTCAATATGTGACCATGACTCTGGATTTGGTCAAGGACTGGATCTTTGTCACTCTGTTTGCGACAAATCGTTTCCATTTCTGAGCTGAGCTGCTAATCCAATGAAGCACGATCATCGAGTCTGTCCACATTTTGATCTGTTTTTTGTTCAATCTTCAGGGTGGTCATCAGGTTGTTTGATCCAATCACAGCTCCCATGAGCTCCAGGCGTGGCAGAGTCATTTTCTTGAGTGGTGCTACCCTGGACTTGGATGCGACTGGACTTGTCGTTGTTACCCCATCTTGTATTTCACCTTGCAGGTAAGCTACTGCACTGTAAGCCATTTCACTTGCATCACAGAACACGTGTAGTTTCAGTGTGTGGCTGTTCTGCGGCTGCATGGCTGTTCTGCACCACCTTGGTATGGTGAACTGGTGTAGCTGTTGCCATTCTTGTGTCAGATCAGGTGGTAACTTCATCCCAGCTGAGCCCCCCTCTCCCACATTTCCTGGAACATATACTTGATGCTGATGGTGAAGGGGGTCAGGAAGCCAAGAGGGTCGAGGACGAACACTTCTCTTTGTGTTCTCCTGTTGCTCAGGAGCGCCCTGAGGTCAAACACAAAGTCATCTGTTCCCGGTCTCCACACTAAACCAAAAAACGTTTTACTCCTTGTGTTTTCTAGCGCTAACGTGTGGTAGGTTGTCGTACTCCCTCCCATTTTGTTTTCAGTTCTGGAGAGTCGGTCATCAGAGGCCTGCATCCCACAGCATTTCGCTGCAGTTGTTGTCACAAAGTAAGCCTCTTCAACATCGCGTGAACATGCAATGAAGTCATCTACGTAGAGTGACTCTCTCAATGTCTCTACAACTTGTGGTTGTTCTGTTTCATATTGTTTCAGGTGCTTCCTGATTGTAGCTGCGAGCAAGAATGGACTTGGGGAAGCTCTGAATACCTGTATATATATATAATATATAATATATATAATATCTCTGAATACCTGTATATATATAATATATAATATATATAATATCTCTGAATACCTGTATATATATATATATAATATATATAATATCTCTGAATACCTGTATGTACAATGGGGGAAAAAAATATTTAGTCAGACACCAATTGTGCAAGTTCTCCCCACTTAAAAAAGATGAGAGAGGCCTGTAATTTTCATCATAGATACACGTCAACTATGACAGACAAAATGAGATTTTTTTTTCCAGAAAATCACATTGTAGGATTTTTAATGAATTTATTTGCAAATTATGGTGGAAAATAAGTATTTGGTCAATAACAAAAGTTTCTCAATTCTTTGTTATATACCCTTTGTTGGCAATGACACAGGTCAAACGTTTTCTGTAAGTCTTCACAAGGTTTTCACACACTGTTGCTGGTATTTTGGCCCATTCCTCCATGCAGATCTCCTCTAGAGCAGTGATGTTTTGGGGCTGTCCAGCTGGGCAACACGGACTTTCAACTCCCTCCAAAGATTTTCTATGGGGTTGAGATCTGTAGACTGGCTAGACCACTCCAGGACCTTGAAATGCTTCTTACGAAGCTCACTCCTTCGTTGCCCGGGCGGTGTGTTTGGGATCATTGTCATGCTGAAAGACCCAGCCCGTTTAATCTTCAATGCCCTTGCTGATGGAAGGAGGTTTTCACTCAAAATCTCACGATACATGGCCCCATTCATTCTTTCCTTTACAAGGATCAGTCATCCTGGTCCCTTTGCAGAAAAACTCCCCCAAAGCATGATGTTTCCACCCCCCATGCTTCACAGTAGGTATGGTGTTCTTTGGATGCAACTCAGCATTCTTTGTCCTCCAAACACGACGAGTTGAGTTTTTACCAAAAGTTCTATTTTGGTTTCATCTGACCATATGACATTCTCCCAATCCTCTTCTGGATCATCCAAATGCACTCTAGCAAACTTCAGACGGGCCTGGACATGTACTGGCTTAAGCAGAGGGCACGTCTGGCACTGCAGGATTTGAGTCCCTGGCGGCGTAGTGTGTTACTGATGGTAGGCTTTGTTACTTTGGTCCCAGCTCTCTGCAGGTCATTCACTAGGTCCCCCCGTGTGGTTCAGGGATTTTTGCTCACCGTTCTTGTGATCATTTTGACCCCACGGTGAGATCTTGCGTGGAGACCCAGATCGAGGGGAGATTATCAGTGGTCTTGTATGTCTTCCATTTCCTAATAATTGCTCCCACAGTTGATTTCTTCAAACCAAGCTGCTTACCCTATTGCAGATTCAGTCTTCCCAGCCTGGTGCAGGTCTACAATTTTGTTTCTGGTGTCCTTTGACAGCTCTTTGGTCTTGGCCATAGTGGAGTTTGGAGTGTGACTGTTTGAGGTTGTGGACAGGTGTCTTTATACTGATAACAAGTTCAAACAGGTGCCATAATACAGGTAATGAGTGGAGGACAGAGGAGCCTCTTAAAGAAGAAGTTACAGGTCTGTGAGAGCCAGAAATCTTGCTTGTTTGTAGGTGACCAAATACTTATTTTCCACCATAATTTGCAATAAATTCATAAAAAATCCTACAATGTGATTTTCTGGATTTTTTTTTCTCAATTTGTCTGTCATAGTTGACGTGTACGTACCTATGATGAAAATTACAGGCCTCTCTCATCTTTTTAAGTGGGAGAACTTGCACAATTGGTGGCTGACTAAATACTTTTTTCCCCCACTGTATATATAATATATAATATATATAATATCTCTGAATACCTGTATATAGCTCAGGTAGCTTAGTGGTTAAGAGTGTTTACCAGTAACCGAAAGGTGGTTGGTTCTAATCCCCAAGCCGACTAGGTGAAAAATCTGTCAATGTGCCCCGAGCAAGGCACTTAACCCTAATTGCTCCTGTAAGTCGCTCTGGATAAGAGCATCTGCTCAAATACCAATTTACTTATAATATATT
The DNA here is from genome assembly GCF_020615455.1 of Coregonus clupeaformis. NCBI lineage: Eukaryota > Metazoa > Chordata > Actinopteri > Salmoniformes > Salmonidae > Coregonus > Coregonus clupeaformis. The sequence goes on along the minus strand of NW_025533901.1, from coordinate 349,656 downwards.
TTCCTCCCTTGGGGCCACAGGAAGTAATTCACAGCGTCTCTATCTCTCGCCAGGGATATCGGCAGGAAAGCCTTCTTGATGTCTGCCATGAATGCGATCTCGTGTGTAGTCTGAACCTTTATCAGAATGCTGAACAAGATCCGATTCAGGTTCGGTCCTGCGAGTAGACAGTCGTTGAGGGATGGACAGCCATCTTCATGGACGAATCATCAAAACACCACTCTCAGTTTTGTCGTCACCTTGTCCTCCGAGAACTCGTGGGTGAGGTGAGTAGTATTTGAGGTTGTCGTTGTCTTGGTCCTGCTTAGTGTCACCTTGTCCTCTCGGAGAACTGCGTGGTGAGGTGAGTAGTATTTCAGGTTGTCGTTGTCTTGGTCCGTTGTAGGTGTCACCTTGTCCTCTCGGAGAACTGCGTGGTGAGGTGAGTAGTATTTCAGGTTGTCGTTGTCTTGGTCCCGTTGTAAGTGTCACCTTGTCCTCTCGGAGAACTGCGTGGTGAGGTGAGTAGTATTTCAGGTTGTCGTTGTCTTGGTCCCGTTGTAGGTGTCACCTTGTCCTCTCGGAGAACTGCATGGTGAGGTGAGTAGTATTTCAGGTTGTCGTTGTCTTCGTCCCGTTGTAAGTGTCACCTTGTCTCTCGGAGAACTGCATGGTGAGGTGAGGAGTATTTCAGGGTTGTCGTTGTCTTGGTCCCGTTGTAAGTCCTCCTCTACTACTTACATTGTATCTGCTGTAAAACGTCCACGTCCCTTCTTCAGACCTTCAAACCGTTTCTTGGCGATTCTACAGTCGTGGTTCAAAAGTTTTGGTCTCCACAAAGTTTGCTGCTTCAGTGTTCTTAGATCTTTATGTCAGTAGTTACTATGGTACACTGAAGTATAATTACAAGCATTCCGTAAGCGCCAAAGGCTTTCATTGACAATGACATTCAGTTTATGCAAAGAGTCAATATTTGCAGTGTTGGACCCTTCTTTTTCAAGACCTCTGCAATCCGCCTGGCATGCTGTCAATTAACTTCTGGGCCACATCCTGACTGATGTCAGCCCACTCTTGCATAATCAATGCTTGGAGTTTGTCAGAAGTTGTGGGTTTTTGTTTGTCCACCCGCCTCTTGAGGATTGACCACAAGTTCTCAATGGGTATTAAGGTCTGGGGAGTTTCCTGGCCATGGACCCAAAATGTCGGTTTTGTTCCCGAGACATTAGTTATCACTTTTACCTTATGGCAAGATGCTCCATCATGCTGGAAAAGGCATTGGTCTTCACCAAACTGTTATTGGATGGTTGGGAGAAGTTGCTCTCGGAGGATGTGTTGGTACCATTCTTTATTCATGGCTGTGTTCTTAGGCAAAATTGTGAGTGAGCCCACTCCCTTGGCTGAGAAGCAATCCACACATGAATGGTCTCAGGATGCTTTACTGTTGGCATGACACAGGACTGATGGTAGCACTCACCTTGTCTTCTCCGTACAAGGTGTTTTCCGGATGGCCCAAACAATCGGAAAGGGGATTCATCAGAGAAAATGACTCTAAACCCAGTCCTCAGCAGTCCAATCCCTGTACCTTTTGCAGAATATCAGTCTGTCCCTGATGTTTTTCCTGGAGAGAAGTGGCTTTTGCTGCCCGTCCTGACACCAGGCCATCCTCCAAAAGTCTTCACCTCACTGTGGTGCAGATGCACTCACACCTGCCTGCTGCCATTCCTGAGCAAACTCTGCACTGGTGGTGCCCCAATCCCGCAGCTGAATCAACTTTAGGAGACGGTCCTGGCGCTTTGCTGGACTTTCTTGGGTGCCCTGACGCCTTCTTCACAACAATTGAACCTCTCTCCTTGAAGTTCTTGATGATCCGATAAATGGTTGATTTAGGTGCAATCTTACTAACAGCAATATCCTTGCCTGTGAAGCCCTTTTTTTGTGCAAAGTATTGATGACGGCACGTGTTTCCTTGCAGGTAATCATGGTTGACAGACGAAGAACAATGATTTCAAGCACCACCCTCCTTTTAAAGCTTCCAGTCTGTTATTCTGACTCAATCAGCATGACAGAGTGATCTCTAGTCTTGTCCTTGTCAACACTTTCACCTGTGTTAATGAGACAATCACTGACATGATGGCAGCTGGTCCTTTTGTGGCAGGGCTGAAATGCAGTGGAAATGTTTTTGGGGGATTAATGTCACGACTTGCCGAGGCTGCCTCCCTTGTTCGGGCAGGTTTCGGTTCGGCGTCACCGGCTTACTAGCTACTGCCGATCCATTTATCATCACTCCATTTGTCTTGTCTTCAATCACACACACCTGGTCCTTATTCCCTCATTAGTCGTTGTGTAAGTGTTCCCTCTGCTTCCTTGTCTGTGTGGGTGATTGTTTATTGTGGAGGTTAGTGAAGCTCGGTGGAGCTTGTGTGCCTTGTATTTTCCAGTGCGCCTGTTTTGTGCCCTGGAGTGTGTTTGACGCATTTCTGCATAAACCTGCATTTTGCGGATTAAAGCCTGTTATTCTGTGAATTACCCTCCTGCGCCTGACTCCTTCAACACCACCTCATCACAATTAAGTTAATTTTCATGGCAAAGAGGGACTTTGCAATTAATTGCAATTCATCTGATCACTCTTCATGACATTCTGGAGTATATGCAAATTGCCATCATCAACACTGAGGCAGCAAACTTTGTGGAGACCAATACTTGTGTCATTCTCAAAACTTGTGTGACCACGACTGTATAGTTGTCATGGAGTTTTGGCATTTCTCGTTTACATGGCAACTCCACGTGGTATCGTCCATCTTTTGAAGGTGGTTGTTCTCTCGAACCTCTGCAGAGCCTCCTCTTCCTCTGGGTTCTGTGTTTTCTCGCTTGTGATAGGCTCAAGCTCCCAGAATGCATGAAGTTGCTTGGAGACTAGTGTGTCTTCATCAAGTGGGATGAACATGCGTGTTGCCTCGGCGACGCTTGACATGGACACTGCTCCACTCGGCCTGATACTATCTGCCAGTAGTGGTCTGCCCCTATCAGGACAGAGAGTTCAGGATCATTGTCATCTCCTGGAAATGTCTGCGAGCTGCAGTCCCTTTTCTATTGAGCTCATGTTGAATCTGCTCACCAGGAACCTTCATCACAACTTGTTGGGTTTCTATTGCCTCTATTTCAGTTCCCTACTGTTTGTCCCAGACATTCTCCAAGATAGATAGTAGAAGTAAAATGACTGACTTTTGAAAAGTACTTTTGAAAATCTACTCAAATACAGTTACGGGAGTATTTGTAATTAGTTGCTTCCCACCTCTGCTTTCAAGAGCAATAAGGAATAGACAGAGGGAAGGGGAGAGAGAGAGGCCATTCAGACCAGTGAGTCTGTGGAGTCCAGCGGAGAATTGTGCAAGGAGGGAACAGTAAAGACCGAAAGATATGTAGGCTAAATTAGAAAAAGGGAACAGTGAAGACAGAAATATATGTAGGCTAATTTAGAAGATGGCTCATTCATATAGGCCTATTAATTCATGATTTGTATGCTAGCTTGTATGCTAGCCTGTATGCTATCTGTATGCTAGCCTGTATGCTAGCCTGTATGCTAGCCTGAATGCTAACCATATGCTAGCCTGTATATTTGGCCTTGGTAAACTACAACAGTGAATGTAGGTGACAACCTGTGCTATCCAAGACAGAGCAAAAACCTATCTGCCAGAGTTTGACCATATCAATAAGTGACGGACTTAGATATGGCCTCCACTCACACGGAATTAAAAGGTGGTGTAAACACCAATCCCTTCACAAAAATTAGACCCCTTTCTATTTTGCTTATGGTTGTCAATTTCATCTGATATAGACGACGGCTACTCGCTCTCCTGACCCCTTCAAACTTGCCTTGTCAAGTCATTTAATACGTATCTTCATGTAGTGGACTTTCTGATGGCCTACAGCATAGAATTTGAAGGTAGGCCTAGGTTTTTAATAGCCTACGTTTTCAGGAAAGGAGTAATTGATTTGCTCTTGTGTTTGAGATGCGCTGGTAGCTTTGATTGATGGGTCCCTTTAAATGGGTGTGTGAGTTCGCTGATTCTCTCTATGTCCTTTCAGAAAGTTTCCTAAAGCAGCAGAGGCCTATATGGACTCCATTGCTTTAATAAGACAGAAGAAACAAAATATAACTGAAATGAACAAAAATTAAATGTTCCTTTCTCTGCTACCTGTAGGTGCTGTTTCCTCCAGTCAGTTCATCCTAACACTGTTCCTCTGCTACCTGTAGGTGCTGTTTCCTCCAGTCAGTTCATCCTAACACTGTTCCTCTGCTACCTGTAGGTGCTGTTTCCTCCAGTCAGTTCATCCTAACACTGTTCCTCTGCTACCTGTAGGTGCTGTTTCCTCCAGTCAGTTCATCCCTAACACTGTTCCTCTGCTACCTGTAGGTGCTGTTTCCTCCAGTCAGTTCATCCTAACACTGTTCCTTTCTCTGCTACCTGTAGGTGCTGCTTTCCTCCAGTCAGTTCATCCTAACACTGTTCCTTTCTCTGCTACCTGTAGGTGCTGTTTCCTCCAGTCAGTTCATCCTAACACTGTTCCTTTCTCTGCTACCTGTAGGTGCTGTTTCCTCCAGTCAGTTCATCCTAACACTGTTCCTCTGCTACCTGTAGGTGCTGTTTCCTCCAGTCAGTTCATCCTAACACTGTTCCTCTGCTACCTGTAGGTGCTGTTTCCTCCAGTCAGTTCATCCTAACACTGTTCCTCTGCTACCTGTAGGTGCTGTTTCCTCCAGTCAGTTCATCCTAACACTGTTCCTCTGCTACCTGTAGGTGCTGTTTCCTCCAGTCAGTTCATCCTAACACTGTTCCTCTGCTACCTGTAGGTGCTGTTTCCTCCAGTCAGTTCATCCTAACACTGTTCCTCTGCTACCTGTAGGTGCTTGTTTCCTCCAGTCAGGATGGGATCTCTGCAGCAGAGGTGGAGCTGAGAGTCAGACCAGGAGACAACATCACTGTGACATCAAACACTATCTGGTAACAGATTGGCATTGAAACAGTTCCATTGAGAATGGGGGTCATTTCAGAGTTTCAGACCGAGAGATGAAGACCAATCCTGTCGCTCGCTTCTATTTCCTGTGGCGTTCTGAACAGTCCTGGGATCTACTGATTATAACGTCACTGAATCTGACCTGGGACTCTACTACTGTGGGGGGGAAGAAACAGGTGGTGAACACGGAAGGGTTTCTTCATGCCACAGAAACAGGTGGTGAACACAGAAGGGTTTCTTCATGCCACAGAAACAGGTGGTGAACACGGAAGGGTTTCTTCATGCCACAGAAAAAGCTATTGAGGACAATGAGGTCTACCACCATGGAAATGTCATCACCCGACTTTCATGTTGTAATAAAATACTGTTTCTTGTTTTTTCATTATAGTGCCATACAAAAGTGATTTACAGTTAATTTCGAAAGTATTCAGACCCCTTGACTTTTACATCATTGTTACGTCACAGCCTTATTCTAAAATGGATTAAATAGTTTTTTTCCTCCCTCATCACACACAATACCATAATGACAAAGCAAAACACGTTTTTATCATTTTTGGCTAATGTATTTTAAAAACTACTACGGAAATATCACATTTACATAAGTATTCAGACCCTTTACTCAGTACTTTGTTGAAGCACCTTTGGCAGCGATTACAGCCTTGAGTCTTCTTGGGTATGAGCTACAAGCTTGGCACACCTGTATTTGGGGAGTTTCTCCCATTCTTCTCTGCAGATCCTCTCAAGCTCTGTCATGTTGGATGGGGAGCGTTGATGCTCAGCTATTTTCAAGTCTCTCCAGAGATGTTCGATCAAGTGTAAGTCCGGGCTCTGGCTGGGCCACCTCAAGGACATTCAGAGACTCGTCCCGAAGCCACTCCTGTGTTGTCTTGGCTGTGTGCTTAGGGTTGTTGTCCTGTTGGAATGTGAACCTTTGCCCCAGTCTGAGGTCCTGAGTGCTCTGGAGCAGGTTTTCATCAAGGATCTCTCTTTACTTTGCTCCATTCATCTTTGCCTCGATCCTGTCTAGTCTCCCAGTCCCTGAAATACATTTTTTTTGTTGTTGACATTTTAGTCATTTAGCAGACGCTCTTATCCAGAGCGACTTACAAGAGCAATTAGGGTTAAGTGCCTTGCTCAAGGGCACATCGACAGATTTTTCACCTAGTCGGCTCAGGGATTAGAACCAGCGACCTTCTGGGTTACTGGCACAACGCTCTTAACCACTAAGCTACCTGCCGCCATCCCCACAGCATGGTGCTGCCACCACCATGCTTCAACATAGGGATGGTGCTAGGTTTCCTCCAGATGTGACGCTTGGCCTTCAGGCCAAAGAGTTCAATCTTGGTTTCATCAGACCAGAAAATCTTGTTTCTCATGGTCTGAGAGTCTTTAGGTGCCTTTTGGCAAACTCCAAGCGGGCTGTCATGGCCTTTTACAGAGGAGTGGCTTCCGTCTAGACACTCTACCATAAAGGCCTGATTGTTGGATTGCAGCAGAGATGGTTGGGCTTCTGGAAGGTTATCCCATCACCACAGAGGAACTAGAGCTCTGTCAGAGTGACCATCGGGTTCTTGGTCACCTCCCTGACCAAGGCCCTTCTCCCCCGATTGCTCAGTTTGGCCAGGAGGCCAGCTCTTGGAAGAGTCTTGGTGGTTTCAACCTTCTTCCATTTAAGAATGATGGAGGCCACTGTGTTTTTGGGGACCTTCAATGCTGCAGACATTTTTTATTACCCTTCCCCAGATCTGTGCCTCGACACAATCCTATCTCGGAGTATTACGGACAATTCCTTCGACCCCATGGGTTGGTTTTTGCTCTGACATGCACTGTCAACTGTGGGACCTTATATAGACAGGTGTGTGCCTTTCCAAATCATGCTTCCCACACCACCCTCTGGACAGCCCTGTGGTTGCCGTACCAGGTGGTGATACAGCCGGATAGAATGCTCCGATGGTGCATCTGTAGAAGTTTGTGAAGGTCTTAGGGGCCAAGCCACATTTCTTCAGGAGCTGTTGCACCTTCTTCACCATGCTGTCAGTGTGAAGGGACCAGTTCAGGTCCTCAGTGAGGTACAAGCAGAGGAACTTGAAGCCCCGTCGATGTGGATGGGGGCGTGCTCCCTCTGCTATCTCCTGTAGTCCACGATCAGCTCCTTAGTTTTGTTGACATTGAGGGAGAGCTTATTTTCCTGGCACTTCTCTGCCAGGGCTCTCACCTCCTCCCTGTAGGCTGTTTCGTCATTGTTGGTAATCAGGCCTACCACTGTTGTGTCGTCAGCAAACTTGATGATTGAGTTGGAGATGTGCGTGACTACGCAGTCATGGGTGAGAAATTTAGGACCCAGTTGCACAGGGAGGGGTTCAGACCCAGGGCTATGAACTTAGTGATGAGCTTGGAGGGCAATATGGTGTTGAAGGCTGAGCTGTAGTAGATGAACAGCATTCTTACATAGGTATTTTCTCTTGTCCAGGTGGGATAGAGCAGTGTGCAGTGCAACGGCGATTGCATCGTCCGTGGATCTGTTGGGGCAGTATGCAAGTTGTAGTGGGGTCTAGGGTGTCTGGTAAGGTGGAGGATATATGATCCTTAACTAGCCTTTCAAAGCACTTGATGATGACTGAAGTGAGTGTTACGGGGCGATAGTCATTTAGTTCAGTTACCTTTGCTTTCTTGGGTACAGGAACAATGGTGGACATCTTGAAGCAAGTGGGGACAACAGACTGGGATAGGGAGAGATTGAATATGTCCGTAAACACTCCAGCCAGCAGGTCTGCCTATGCTCTGAGGACGCGGCTTGGGATGCCGTCTGGGCCGGCAGCCTTGCGAGGGTTAACACGCTTGAATGTCTTACTCATATCGGCCTTGGAGATCGGGAGTACACAGTCCTCATGAGCGGCGGAGGCCCACGTCGGAGGCTCGTTTCTTTTCCTCGAAGCAGGCGAAGACTGTGTTTAGCTTGTCCGGGAGCGAGGCGTCGGTGTCCATGGCGTGGCTGGCATTCCCTTTATAATCCGTGAATGTCTGGAGTCCCTGCCACATGCGTGTCGTGTCTGAGCCGTTGAGTTGTGACTCCACTTTGTCCCTGTACTGTCGTTTAGCGTCTTTGCCTCCACAAAGGTTCTAGGGTGTCTGTAAGCTCTCCCTCAGGTAAGCTCTCCTCAGGTTCTTTGCCTCACAAATTGTTTGTACAGGTCCATGTTTCTAGGTCATGTTGCCGTGGTTAACGGTGATTCGCTCTTTCAGTTTTGCTTGAACGCTGCCATCTATCCACGGTTTTGGTTTGAATAAGTTCTAATTGTCACAGTAGGAACAACATCCTCTATGCACTTCCAGGTGGCTTAGTGGTTAAGAGCGTTGTGCCAGTAACCGAAAGGTCGCTGGTTCTAATCCCCGAGCCGACTAGGTGAAAAATCTGTTGATGTGCCCTTGAGCAAGGCACTTAACCCTAATTGCTCCTGTAAGTCGCTATGGATAAGAGCGTCTGCTAAATGACTAAAATATTTATTTACTTCCTGATGAACCCAGTCACTGTACTGTACATGTCGATACTATTCCCAGAGGCGACCGGAACATTGCCCAGTCCGTGTGATCAAAACAGTCCTGAAGAATAGATTCTGATTGGTCAGACCAACGTTGAACTGTCCTTACGACAGGTGCTTCCTGCTAAGTTTCTGCCAATAGGCAGGGAGAAGCAGGATGGAGGTGTGATCTGATTTGGCGAATGGAGGGCGGGGGAAGGCCTTGTAGCTGTCCCGAAAGAGAGAGTATCAATGGTCAAGCGTGTTCTCTCCGTGTGTAGCACAGGAGAATTTCAGGAGCGTTTTCCTCAGATTTCCTTTATTAAAGGCCCCAGCTACAATAAATGCGGCCTCAGAATATACGGTTTCCAGTTTGCACAAAGTAGTTCCTTGAGAGCCGTCTCTCGAGAGGTAATGCGGTTGGCATTTGGTGGTGAGGCATTCCAGATTGGGAGAACAAAGGGACTTTGGTTCCTGCATGTTACCACAATCACACCATGAGATAATCATGAGACATACCCCTCCACCTCTGATTTTACTGGAGCGTTATTTCTTCCTGTCCATGTGATGAATGGAGAACCCCGCTGGCTGTATGAATGGGGACAATATATTAGAAGAGAGTCATGACCATAAAAAAGAGTATCAGAGTATCTTATTATGTCTCTCTGAACAGAGATCCTCGCCCTGAGCTCGTCTACTTTATTGTCCAGGGGCTGAACTTCAGCGAGTAATTTACTCGGAAGTGGTGGAGGGTTTGCTCGCCGCCTGAGCCCGACTAGAACCCCACTTCTCCTCCCTCTTCTCCGGCATCAACGTTTTGGTGTGGCACCCAGGGTGAATGGTGTTGCCTCGTGAAGTCCAAGCAAAGGATCCAGGTCAGGGAGGTTGAATTTCTGGTTGAATTTCTGGTGAGTGACCACCGATCTAATGTCCAAAAGTTATAATTCTAGAAATGTTCTGAGCAAGTAATGTAAGAAATACAATACTAAAATACTTCAAAGTTGGCTAGGAGCTAGATCTTGTTTGTACCACAGAACAATAGAATCTCTGAAAAAAACATCATTTTATTCCAGAAGATAGCCATTAGACATATTGACCAATCACAAATAAGACATGAGCAGTAGTTCAATATAAAATCCATAACAATACAACTATAATTTTTTTAGAACTTTTCCCATTTTTTTAAATGATAAAACTGCAAACAACTTTTGAAATGTTACAAGCATAAACTTTTTCTGTGTTAAGAAACAAACAAAGAATTCAAAGCAATAAAAAAACATCTGGGTAATACAGAAAGAATGAGCTGGCCCAGCAGATGATGGTGTGATGAAACCATCATTGGACACATAGAAGAGAAGTTCAATTCAATACAGACATGGAGAATGACTGGCCTCTGCTTCTTTTCTGACTCCCTCCTCTCCTTACGTACTCTGGTTTTAACAACAACAAAACATGTACAAATCAGATGTCACATCACTGTAGTGGTTGGAACATTAAGTAGATATGAGTACCCCCATGTTCTTGTCGTGTCTGCTGTTGGTGGCTGTTGCTGTCCACAAAGAGTCCGCTAGGCTGCACCGTGATTAGAGGCTTTTATTAATATCACACGTTTACAGCATAAGTGACAGATGTCATGACATCCGAGAACGGCGTCCCCAGATTGCAATGGCCGTTCTGGCTTCTTCTTCGTTTAGCCCCTACTTATAAACAATGCAAAAAGGTGGGTGGCTCCCTCTTCTGGCCAATCACCAGTCTCCCCTGGGGCGTCACCCCACAAACGCCACATTTGACCTAACATAAACAACATTCCATTTCTTCAAGAAAAACATTTAACAAAGGCATTATCCCAATACCACGACATTCTGACCAGGGTTTCGCATAGCCTGTAATATTGGCACCTGCCAATCAGAAGAAGAAGAAATCCCATTGTGAAATAATGCTTTTTAGCCTCTTCATTGATGGAAATATCAGTCGATGGAAATACATTTTCATTTAGTGATTGTGGACAGTTATGTCTCTTATTTATCACATGTACAGCGTACAGATACAGACCATTTGAGCGGAAACTCTGACAGTGCCGGGCGTTGCTGCTACAGCATCTCAAACAGCAAAATGAATAAAGCAACGGAAGACAGGCTTCATCAGCACGTCACACACACCACTATGCAATGAGCTGGAGGAAAACATACACTTAGTTGTTTGAAACCTGAACGTTTTACTACATATTATGAGGCATGTCTTACCATTTTTCGAAGCAGCCTTATCCAAAATTAGACCATATCCGTGGAGGCAATTATTTTATATCAACTTTATTTCATTTTCCAGTAGCCAAAGGCACAATCCTAGTCATATTATTTACATTTTAGTCATTTAGCAGACGCTCTTAACCAGAGCGACTTACAGTTAGTGAATGCATACATGTTTATTATTATTTATTTTTTTCATACTGGCCCCCCGTGGGAAACGAACCCACATCCCTGCCGGCCAAACCCTCCCCTACCTTGGACGACGCTGGACCAATTGTGCGCCGCACATGGGTCTCCCGGTCGCGGCCGGCTGCGACAGAGCCTGGACTCGAACCAGGATCTCTAGTGGCCTTAGACCACTGCGCCACTCGGGAGTATCAACCAATGCTAGTTGTTGCATATTAGATCTCCCCTCTTTCTATATTTCTACATGTCTAACATATTCCTCTCTGTCACATGAACCGCTCGCAACGTGCGCTTTTGACAACAGTGTTTTTTTGCTAATTGCATTATGGAACGGACATTCACTCGTAGCCTAGCCTATTTATAATGTGAAGAAATAATAGTTTATCAACATTTTAAGCTAAAAGTTCTGATCTGTTATATCAGACTCATTGATTTTTAACGTAAAAAAAAGTAGCCTACTGGTTGTATGAATATGGGATATATGATAAATATGGGTCGGGTAAATTGACCAAACGTCCGTTAAATTAAAATGCTGCCGGTCAAATGTCTGACGCAACGGAAACCCTGGTCTTGACCCACCGTGTGTGTTCCATGGCGCAGAAGGCAGCAGGAATGAGGAACAGAAACAGAGCTTTGGAGGCCAGCACCAGGACCCAGCTCAGACCACAGTCAGCAGACACACCACAGTCAGGGCAGTCACAAGCGGTGATGGTGTCCTCTGTTCAGTAGAGAGGAACATCACTAAACAGCTTACTGTGTATGGTTAATATAACCTATAATCTAGTTCCCAGGATACAGTTACTACCAACTATGAGTTGTTTTAATAGTAAACTTTTAAAAAAGCTTCAGAACATGTTCACTACTAGAGGAACATGCACTTTACTGGATGTTGGCACATGAAAAACGGAACAAATTCTTACCAATTAAAATCCAAGTGGAGAACTTTCCATAGTTGTAGACTTCATCATTCATCTCCTTAGTCCCACAGTAGTAGAGTCCCAGGTCAGATTCAGTGATGTTCTCAATCAGTAGATCATAGGAGTTGTTAGAGGGGTTCCACACCGGAGTGAAGCGAGGGAGAGGATTTTGGAAATAGTCGTAAAGAGAGATAGCAAGTGAAGGCTGGTACTTGTGAGAACAGTTCCTATACCACATAATGTATACTCCAGTAGTTATGTTGCAGTCACAGTAGAGAGTGATGTTGTCTCCTGGTCTGACTCTCAGCTCCACCTCTGCTGCAGAGATCCCATCCTGACTGGAGGAAACAGCACCTACAGGTAGCAGAGGAACAGTGTTAGGATGAACTGACTGGAGGAAACAGCACCTACAGGTAGCAGAGGAACAGTGTTAGGATGAACTGACTGGAGGAAACAGCACCTACAGGTAGCAGAGGAACAGTGTTAGGATGAACTGACTGGAGGAAACAGCACCTACAGGTAGCAGAGGAACAGTGTTAGGATGAACTGACTGGAGGAAACAGCACCTACAGGTAGCAGAGGAACAGTGTTAGGATGAACTGACTGGAGGAAACAGCACCTACAGGTAGCAGAGGAACAGTGTTAGGATGAACTGACTGGAGGAAACAGCACCTACAGGTAGCAGAGGAACAGTGTTAGGATGAACTGACTGGAGGAATCAGCACCTACAGGTAGCAGAGGAACAGTGTTAGGATGAACTGACTGGAGGAAACAGCACCTACAGGTAGCAGAGGAACAGTGTTAGGATGAACTGACTGGAGAAACAGCACCTACAGGTAGCAGAGGAACAGTGTTAGGATGAACTGACTGGAGGAAACAGCACCTACAGGTAGCAGAGGAACAGTGTTAGGATGAACTGACTGGAGGAAACAGCACCTACAGGTAGCAGAGGAACAGTGTTAGGATGAACTGACTGGAGGAAACAGCACCTACAGGTAGCAGAGGAACAGTGTTAGGATGAACTGACTGGAGGAAACAGCACCTACAGGTAGCAGAGGAACAGTGTTAGGATGAACTGACTGGAGGAAACAGCACCTACAGGTAGCAGAGGAACAGTGTTAGGATGAACTGACTGGAGGAAACAGCACCTACAGGTAGCAGAGGGAACAGTGTTAGGATGAACTGACTGGAGGAAACAGCACCTACAGGTAGCAGAGGAACAGTGTTAGGATGAACTAACTGGAGGAAACAGCACCTACAGGTAGCAGAGGAACAGTGTTAGGATGAACTGACTGGAGGAAACAGCACCTACAGGTAGCAGAGGAACAGTGTTAGGATGAACTGACTGGAGGAAACAGCACCTACAGGTAGCAGAGGAACAGTGTTAGGATGAACTGACTGGAGGAAACAGCACCTACAGGTAGCAGAGGAACAGTGTTAGGATGAACTGACTGGAGGAAACAGCACCTACAGGTAGCAGAGGAACAGTGTTAGGATGAACTGACTGGAGGAAACAGCACCTACAGGTAGCAGAGGAACAGTGTTAGGATGAACTGACTGGAGGAAACAGCATCTACAGGTAACAGAGGAACAGTGTTAAAATGTACTTTAGAAAAACTATCACAAAATTACAACTATAAACCAACTATCTAATAGAAATCTAACTGACTAACAGATATGATTGTACAATGTCTGTGTAGAACATTCAGTGAAAATCTTGTACTGATTCCAGCTCAAATACAAATGTTGTATGTGTATAAGCTACTCTCTAAAGGAAATCAGACTGAAGGGTTTGTTCTTACCAAATGAAAGCCTTGTGGTGACATTTCCATAGCTGTTGAATTCTTTTGCATATGATTTACCATCTTTTCCCTCCTCCATCTTGTACTCCACAGACCCACAGTAGTAGAGTCCCAGGTCAGATCCAGAGACACTCTCAATCAGTAGATCGTAGAAGTTCTTGGAGAAGTCCCACTCCGGAATGAAACGAGGGAGATATTTTGCAGCTGAGTTATCACTTGAAATAACAAGAGGAGGCTGGTACTCGTGAGAGCAGTTTCGGTACCATCGGATCTCAATTCCAGGAGATGTTGGGCAGTCACAATAGAGAGTGACATTGGTTCCTGGTCTGACTCTCAGCTCCACCTCTGCTGCAGAGATCCCATCCTGACCAGAGGAAACAGCACCTACAGGTAGCAGAGGAACAGTGTTAGGATGAACTGACTGGAGGAAACAGCACCTACAGGTAGCAGAGGAACAGTGTTAGGATGAACTGACTGGAGGAAACAGCACCTACGGGTAGCAGAGGAACAGTGTTAGGATGAACTGACTGGAGGAAACAGCACCTACGGGTAGCAGAGGAACAGTGTTAGGATGAACTGACTGGAGGAAACAGCACCTACAGGTAGCAGAGGAACAGTGTTAGGATGAACTGACTGGAGGAAACAGCACCTACAGGTAGCAGAGGAACAGTGTTAGGATGAACTGACTGGAGGAAACAGCACCTACGGGTAGCAGAGGAACAGTGTTAGGATGAACTGACTGGAGGAAACAGCACCTACAGGTAGCAGAGGAACAGTGTTAGGATGAACTGACTGGAGGAAACAGCACCTACAGGTAGCAGAGGAACAGTGTTATGATGAACTGACTGGAGGAAACAGCACCTACAGGTAGCAGAGGAATAGTGTTAGGATGAACTGACTGGAGGAAACAGCACCTACAGGTAGCAGAGGAACAGTGTTAGGATGAACTGACTGGAGGAAACAGCATCTACAGGTAGCAGAGGAACAGTGTTAGGATGAACTGACTGGAGGAAACAGCACCTACAGGTAGCAGAGGAACAGTGTTAGGATGAACTGACTGGAGGAAACAGCACCTACAGGTAGCAGAGGAACAGTGTTAGGATGAACTGACTGGAGGAAACAGCACCTACAGGTAGCAGAGGAACAGTGTTAGGATGAACTGACTGGAGGAAACAGCACCTACAGGTAGCAGAGGAACAGTGTTAGGATGAACTGCCTGGAGGAAACAGCACCTACAGGTAGCAGAGGAACAGTGTTTGGATGAACTGACTGGAGGAAACAGCACCTACAGGTAGCAGAGGAACAATGTTAGGATGAACCAATAGATAGATTGCCCCTCAATCTATACACAATACCCCATAATGACAAAGCAAAAACAGTTTTTTAAAATAAAAATAAATCTGACAGCAGGGTATGTAAGGATAAAGGGTTGGTAGGACTGCTGACAGCAGGGTATGTGAGGTCACAATACCACGTTGCAACATGCATTTACACAGACACCCGGTGTCAGGACACGTCTCAGCAGCCTTCTCTATCCCAGACATACATTTCACCCAGAAAAAAAGACTAACAAATAACCTTTCAGTATTGACCTCTGAACTCATGGTCTGTATCTTAGCCCTAGCCTGGATAGAAGAGAATAGACCACCAAATACACTCATCTGGACAGACTCAACCTCAGTCCTACAAACACTGGACGGAGGTTACACACAGCAGGCCAGACCTAGTATTGGACATCTAACAGGCGGTTCTCAGGATCCAACACCAAGCCATAACAGTCAACTTTCTCTGGGTCCCGTCTCTCGTGGGGGGTTCCTGGGTCGGGTTCCGTCTCACGTGGGGTTGCCTGGGAACCAGATTGCAGATGAAGAAGCCCTACATGACAACATTAACGTCATAGTTCCAACGTCAACATCTGAAATAACGTCACTCATCAGAATCTAAATCACAGACAAATGGCGAAAGGAATGAACAGAAGGGGAAAAGGAAGGCGTCTATACATCTATACTATATATATCTATACTCCACCCACACACTGGTTTCAATCAGCAATAACCACTAAGGATCAGAAACCATAATCACCCGTCTGCAAATAGGACACAAAGGCCTCAATCACTCACTCCTAAAGATAGGAAAACACAACACCGGTTCATGTCCCAACTGTCCAGCATCAGAAACTACACCGGTTCATGTCCCAACTGTCCAGCATCAGAAACTACACCGGTTCATGTCCCAACTGTCCAGCAGCAGAAAATACACTGGTTCATGTCCCAACTGTCCAGCATCAGAAACTACACCGGTTCATGTCCCAACTGTCCAGCATCAGAAACTACACCGGTTCATGTCCCAACTGTCCAGCATGAGAAACTACACTGGTTCATGTCCCAACTGTCCAGCAGAAGAAACTACAGATCACTTCTTCCTTCACTGTCAAAGCTATGAAAATCAAAGTCAAGCGCTCAGAAGAACGATCACATCCCTGGGAATAAGCTTCACCCTCCCCAA
The DNA here is from genome assembly GCF_020615455.1 of Coregonus clupeaformis. NCBI lineage: Eukaryota > Metazoa > Chordata > Actinopteri > Salmoniformes > Salmonidae > Coregonus > Coregonus clupeaformis. The sequence goes on along the minus strand of NW_025533901.1, from coordinate 333,487 downwards.
TTTACTCAAAACCCATCCAGAACAAACTGTAATCCACTTAGACATCATTTCCTTTCTCCATTCATGTAGACTAGAGCGCAGAATTTAGAAACACCTCCATAATCTCATAAGAATCCAACCCGGTAGGTGGCGGTAATGCACCTAATACTGGTATGCACACTGCCATAAACCCAAACGAAGAAGGAGTGCAACACTATTTGGCTAGCAGCCACACAAGTAAAGGAGTTTACGATTTTTGGCAAAAACGATGCATAGCCATCCTATTTCTAATGCTTATCGTGGGAAGAATGTAGCCAGCTACATTATTATATATTTTTTTTGACATTTTACATTTCCTAATGTTTTGCTTGAAGTTAATCTTACATTTGACCTAGGCTACACTGAGAAAAGTACCGAAGAAAAGTAGCTCCACATCAGTCAGAACGCTGTCTGCTGATAGAATGCCTGTTCGTAAATTCTCATCCGAGCGGAGAAGTGCAACTGAAGCACAGCATTTGTCTGAAGCCAAGAACACATAAGAAATATCCTGATGCGTTTTGTAAAGTCAGATCAATCTATCAGCAGACAGCATTTTACATAGATCTGACATTTATGAAACGCAGCAGGACATTTCGTGTGTTTTTTTTTTCTGCGTGAAAAAACACGACCACTGTTCAAATAAAATGTAATTGTATTTGTCACATGCTTCGTAAACAACAGCTGCCTGTTAAGATATATATATATATACACTACCGGTCAAAAGTGTTAGAACACCTACTCATTCCAGGGTTTTTCTTTATTTTTACTATTTTCTACATTGTAGAATAATAGTGAAGACATCAGAACTATGAAATAACACATATGGAATTATGTAGTAACCAAAAAGCCAAGATAAATGGATTGTAAAAAATGGAAAGGGAGCCTATAAACTTAGAAAGAGCACATTCTACATTGTGACCTCACTCAGAAAGTTGGTGCAGTGATGTGGGCTGGTGTGGATGAAATGCCAGGGCCGATTCCTTGTCCCAGTTCACCCCTGCACCATACTACCCTCATCCTACTGAGAATGCAATTACATTCCCACCATTAGTTCATTTTGATACAGTGTGTCCCTTCAGCTGATTGTCAGTGGTTGTCAGTCACACGTGGGACTCGAAAGACGATTCTCTTCCTCAATAGTGTGCAGCGAATTCTACTAGATGAAAACCCCAAAGTGCCACATGTCATGATGACGGACACCTGTCTCGGATCAATGAGAGAATATTGAAAAAAAATATTTGTCACATGCACCGAATACCGCGTGAAGGCAGCATTAGCGCACACTGCACACCACTTTTTTTCTTGAGGCAAGCCATAGAGATAGATAGAGGACTCATATTTATATCTGTGCCATCATAGCGTCTGTGACAGCATGGGCAGTGCCATTAAGGGCTACAACCCATTGAAATCCCCACCCAGTTGACTACTTTAAAATGGCGGAAGCCCTCAATGGCGATGACCACGCAATAATTGCCTTTTGGCCACTACAGGCCTCTATCATTCTCTATGACGCAAACTGAAGTTTAAATAGCCGAAGTCTACGCCCCTTCGTTGGTGATTGGTCAATAGTAAGGATTCGTCAATGAAGTATTTGTCATTAGACAGATGACATTTTTTCACTTGAGAAATACTGCACCAAACGTCTTTGTTAGACATAAAATTGCGCGACTTCTGCAAAAACTCAAACAATTGACAGATTTCTTGATTTAATCTTAGATTGATTCTGACTACTTAGAGGAAGTGTTATGTTGTTGCATATGGCGTCTCCAGCTATAGCCTACCTCAGTGGTCTCAAGAGGGACAAACAGTAATATTGCCGCTTGTTTTCCGTTTTTCAAGCGAAGGTATTTTAAGTGAGTATGCGAGCACAGACGTTAACTTCGCCTTGCGGAGTATTGCTCGAAACAAACCGAACCTATGTATGCGGACTCTCAGCCTTGAGCTCTTGGTTGTGGACCCCTTCGACAGTTTGGAGGCTGTGATATCGATTCCTTTTGGTCGAAAGAGGAAACTTTCTAAATGAGCTCATGAAAAGGAGAGAGTCAAGATCCAGGGACGGAAACAAAAATATGCTACTGGCTGCAAAGTCACTCCGACAAGGAGAATCAACTCGCCCTTGACCGGCAAATTAATTGCGATAGACTTTAATTTACATTTTAGTCATTTAGCAGACACTCTTATCCAGTGCATACATTTTCATACTGCCCCCCCCTGTGGGAATTGAACCCACAACCCTGGCGTTGCAAGCGCCATGCTCTACCAACTGAGCTACACGTTGGTTCTGTTTGGGGTGGATATATAGCTTTTTGCCACACAACATGATTATTTGTCTCTCTAAAATAAAATGACCTTGCTATATATTTCAAAACAAAATCATGTCTGTCTTTTCACTAGCCCATGTGTAATGGTAAGTTGAAAAAATAGCTCTTTCACAAGTTGTTTTTAATTAATGTCAATTTACCAACATTTCTGAAAATGGATATATGGCGTTTTGGAATGCAACCCTTCAAATATAAACGTCATGTTTTTACCACAGTCATCACAATAATAGCATAAATCTTGTCAACCCATGAAACTACAAAGAAATCAGCTATCATGCAGCAATAAGGCCCAGTGAAACAAAGGTTTACCCACTTAAGAATGCAATCAGAGCGACACACAGCCTGTCCATCTCCTGGTCTGATGGTGAATGTAACTGGGTATTTCAGTAACAGCGTCAGTATGATGGATAGACGCACCACTACTGCCCTGCCCTCATGTTCACACCTTTTGACATGAGCTTGGCCATCTCAACTTATGACGATTAATGTTAAGGCGGCTACGCACTTTACGCAAAAGCAACGACGGAGCGTAGATTTAGTTCTACATACTTTTGCGAAGATACATTTTTGGAATGAATCATATACGACGCTCTGTCACTGTTTCCATAGGTTGTGTAAGGCCCGTTAGCCCCCTATAGTCGATATCGTCGCCCCCTCGGAAATCCAATTAGCATAATAAAACAATCCCCAGAAAAATCCCACCGTTTTTTTGTTGTTGCATTGGATGCGTCTCAATCCACCATATCCGCCCTGTCGCATTTCTGCATCTGCTGGGAAAGGTGACGGAGCTAGAGCGGTGTTTGTCAGACCATGAGACATTACCGAAAATCGGTCTTCTCACAAAATCGTATGTAAGGTCCAACGGTTTGGCCTACAAACTAGTATGACTCCTCAATTGAAAGATTCTCAGGAACACATACATGTTCTTGCTCTTTGACACCCATAGGCCTCAGGAGACTCGTCTGAAGGTAAGGGGTTAAATACATGTAAAATATAATTATATATATATATATATATATATATGTGTGTTTCCTAATATTTCTTATATCTCTTAGATAAAACAAATCTAATATCAAAATGGGGTGGTGGGCCAAAAAGGTTTGAACACCTGCCTTAACCCCTCAGTCCTCCCCTCAGACCTGAAACCCAGGCCCCCTCAGTCCTTCCCCTCAGACCTGAAACCCACCTCTAACCCCTCAGTCCTCCTCAGACCTGAGCCCAGGCTCCCATAACCCCTCAGTCCTCCCTCTCAGACCTGAAACCCAGGCCCCCTCAACCCCTCAGTCCTCCCCTCAGACCTGAAACCCAGGCCCCCTTAACCCTCAGTCCTCCCCTCAGACCTGAAACCCAGGCCCCTCTTAACCCCTCAGTCCTCCCTCAGACCTGAAACCCCAGGCCCCATTAACCCCTCAGTCCTCCCCTCAGACCTGAAACCCAGCCCCCCTTAACCCCTCAGTCCTCCCCTCAGACCTGAAACCCAGCCCCCTGTGACGGAAACAGGAACCACATTGCCATGATTCTAAAGTTACAGGGGATGCAAATGAAAGTGATATTTGAGACCTCTCTCTAACCAATTAATATTACTAATGATATGTTTTCAGTTTGTGAGTGTGTGATATGGGGGTATAGTCAAGTTTATTTAGACATTTATAAAGAAAAAACTTTTATAAACAATAGCAGCTATGTTGACACTGTCATGTTGATCTGAGTCTTGCTGTTGGAAAACCACTACAGAGTCCAACTTTCGACTGTGGCAGATGCACCTCCTTCGACTTCACGCACCCACTTTCATCTACAGTTGGCAGCCAGAAACTACAACCAGAAACTACAATAACCCTAATGCTCTATAGAGGATGTGATGGGACATCCAAGTCAATTGTAGTTAAATAGATAAACCAATTGTAGTTCTTTATCTTTGTGGATGTATTTCTGTATCTAACAATCTCTTTTTCTTCAGGATTAGTGGGAAAACAAATAGGACATAGACAGAGATATGATGCACTCAGTGAGAACATGTGTGACATCATCAGGAGAATAGAAGCACCATGGCAACAGCAAAAGAAAGTCAGTGTGGGTTTCCTGTGTACTGAGTGTGTATTCTCAGTATGTGTGGCTATGTGAGTGTGTGTGCATATGATTGCATATGAATGCCTAGTCCTTTTTGTGTGTTAAGCGGGCCTGAGGTCTGATGGGTTAATGGGGCCTATGCTTCAGGTCTGAGGGGAGGTCTGATGGGTTAATGGGGCCTATGCTTCAGGTCTGAGGGGAGGTCTGATGGGTTAATGGGGCCTATGCTTCAGGTCTGAGGGGAGGTCTGATGGGTTAGTGGGGCCTATGCTTCAGGTCTGAGGGGAGGTCTGATGGGTTAATGGGGCCTATGCTTCAGGTCTGAGGGGAGGTCTGATGGGTTAATGGGGCCTATGCTTCAGGTCTGAGGGGAGGTCTGATGGGTTAATGGGGGCCTGTGCTTCAGGTCTGAGGGGAGGTCTGAAGGGTTAATGGGGCCTATGCTTCAGGTCTGAGGGAGGTCTGAAGGGTTAATGGGGCCTATGCTTCAGGTCTGAGGGGAGGTCTGATGGGTTATGGGGCCTATGCTTCGGTCTGAGGGGAGGTCTGATGGGTTAATGGGGCCTATGCTTCAGGTCTGAGGGGAGGTCTGATGGGTTAATGGGGCCTATGCTTCAGGTCTGAGGGGAGGTCTGATGGGTTAATGGGGCCTTGCTTCAGGTCTGAGGGGAGGTCTGATGGGTTAATGGGGCCTATGCTTCAGGTCTGAGGGGAGGTCTGATGGGTTAATGGGGCCTATGCTTCAGGTCTGAGGGGAGGTCTGATGGGTTAATGGGGCCTATGCTTCAGGTCTGAGGGGAGGTCTGATGGGTTAATGGGGCCTATGCTTCAGGTCTGAGGGGAGGTCTGATGGGTTAATGGGGCCTATGCTTCAGGTCTGAGGGGAGGTCTGATGGGTTAATGGGGCCTATGCTTCAGGTCTGAGGGGGAGGTCTGATGGGTTAATGGGGCCTATGCTTCAGGTCTGAGGGGAGGTCTGATGGGTTAATGGGGCCTATGCTTCAGGTCTGAGGGGGAGGTCTGATGGGTTAATGGGGCCTATGCTTCAGGTCTGAGGGGAGGTCTGATGGGTTAATGGGGCCTATGCTTCAGGTCTGAGGGGAGGTCTGATGGGTTAATGGGGCCTATGCTTTTAGGTCTGAGGGGAGGTCTGATGGGTTAATGGGGCCTATGCTTCAGGTCTGAGGGGAGGTCTGATGGGTTAATGGGGCCTATGCTTCAGGTCTGAAGGGAGGTCTGATGGGTTAATGGGGCCTATGCTTCAGGTCTGAGGGAGGTCTGATGGGTTAATGGGGCCTATGCTTCAGGTCTGGAGGGAGGTCTGATGGGTTAATGGGGCCTATGCTTCAGGTCTGAGGGGGAGGTCTGATGGGTTAATGGGGCCTATGCTTCAGGTCTGAGGGGAGGTCTGATGGGTTAATGGGGCCTATGCTTCCAGGTCTGAGGGGAGGTCTGATGGGTTAATGGGGCCTATGCTTCAGGTCTGTGGGGGAGGTCTGATGGGTTAATGGGGCCTATGCTTCAGGTCTGTGGGGGAGGTCTGATGGGTTAATGGGGCCTATGCTTCAGGTCTGTGGGGAGGTCTGATGGGTTAATGGGGCCTATGCTTCAGGTCTGAGGGAGGTCTGATGGGTTAATGGGGCCTATGCTTCAGGTCTGAGGGGAGGTCTGATGGGTTAATGGGGCCTATGCTTCAGGTCTGAGGGGAGGTCTGATGGGTTAATGGGGCCTATGCTTCCAGGTCTGAGGGGGAGGTCTGATGGGTTAATGGGGCCTATGCTTCAGGTCTGAGGGGAGGTCTGATGGGTTAATGGGGCCTATGCTTCAGGTCTGTGGGGAGGTCTGATGGGTTAATGGGGCCTATGCTTCAGGTCTGAGGGGAGGTCTGATGGGTTAATGGGGCCTATGCTTCAGGTCTGAGAGGTAGTTTTCAGGTCTGTAGAAACCATAATGTTTCCATCTACTTGACACGTGATGTGTCAACTGCTTGGCCAGCCACTCTGTACCTTCTCATAAGTGTGTGTGTGAGCGTGCATGCATGCTTGCGTGTTTGTATGACTCTATTATTATCTAATAATATGTAATATTTCTCCAGGTATGCATGGTATCAAGTGTAGTATTAACAGGCTGTATGAGGGACCATATAACAGATAGATACTTTATGATGTTACTTTGACTGAAACAACAAAGTCATTCAACTGTATCAACACCTCTAAGACTCAAGTCATGAGGTGTGACTTCCTCATGTGGTGTGGGTCCATCTCAGTCTGGCTGTGTTCTATATCTGGAGTCTAACATTACCCATCAGACCTTCAGATGGACTAGTTCAAGTCAAGAGGTGTGAACTGTTAACATGAGAGTGCAAGGCAGTAGTTGTGCTTGTATCCTTTATGGTTGTGTGTACCTGTCATACTAACTGATATCTGCATCAGAGACCCAGCTACTCTGACCCTGTTACTGAAAGACCCAGCTACTCTGACCCTGTTACTGACAGACCCAGCTACTCTGACCCTGTTACTGAAAGACCCAGCTACTCTGACCCTGTTACTGAAAGACCCAGCTACTCTGACCCTGTTACTGAAAGACCCAGCTACTCTGACCCTGTTACTGACAGACCCAGCTACTCTGACCCAGTTACTGAAAGACCCAGCTACTCTGACCCTGTTACTGAAAGACCCAGCTACTCTGACCCTGTTACTGAAAGACCCAGCTACTATGACCCTGTTACTGACAGACCCAGCTACTCTGACCCCTGTTACTGACAGACCCAGCTACTCTGACCCTGTTACAGACAGACCCAGCTACTCTGACCCTGTTACTGACAGACCCAGCTACTCTGACCCTGTTACTGACAGACCCAGCTACTCTGACCCTGTTACTGACAGACCAGCTACTCTGACCCTGTTACTGAAAGACCCAGCTACTCTGACCCTGTTACTGACAGACCCAGCTACTCTGACCCTGTTACTGACAGACCCAGCTACTCTGACCCTGTTACTGACAGACCCAGCTACTCTGACCCAGCTACTCTGACCCTGTTACTTAAAGACTCAGCTACTCTGACCCTGTTACTGAAAGACCCAGCTACTCTGACACTGAACTGAAACCCAGACCCCCCTTAACCCCTCAGTCCTCCCCTCAGACCTGAAACCCAGGCCCCCCTTAACCCCTCAGTCCTCCCCTCAGACCTGAAACCCAGGCCCCCCTTAACCCTCAGTCCTCCCCCTCAGACCTGAAACCCATGCCCCCCCTTAACCCCCTCAGTCCTCCCCTCAGACCTGAAACCCAGGCCCCCTTAACCCCCTCAGTCCTCCCCTCAGACCTGAAACCCAGGCCCCCTTAAGCCCTCAGTCCTCCCTCAGACCTGAAACCCAGGCCCCCTGGACCCCCTCAGTCCTCCCCTCAGACCTGAAACCCAGGCCCCCCTAACCCTCAGTCCTCCCCTCAGACCTGAAACCCAGCCCCCCTTAACCCCTTAGTCCTCCCCTCAGACCTGGAAACCCAGGCCCCCCTTAACCTCTCAGTCCTCCCCTCAGACCCGAAACCCAGGCCCCCTTAACCCCTCAGTCTCCCTCAGACCTGAAACCCAGGCCCCCTTAACCCCCTCAGTCCTCCCCTCAGACCTGAAACCCAGGCCCCCCTTAACCCCTCAGTCCTCCCTCAGACCTGAAACCCAGGCCCCCCTTAACCCCTCAGTCCTCCCCTCAGACCTGAAACCCAGCCCCCCCTTAACCCCTCCCCTAAAGAGCAGCAACACTAGCTGAGTAAACCACAACCACAGACATAGGACTATACATGATATACAATTATATGGACACACTCCAATATATCCACATATATATATATATATATATATATATATGTAAATATATACATACAATGACCACTACTAATGTTGATAAGTCTGATATTATGATGTTGGCATTACAGTACTCATATAAGAGCTAGTCACTGATTGGCTGAGAAGACACACTCAGTACACAGGAAACCCACACTGACATCCTGTTGCAGTTGCCATGGTGATGTCTGTCTCTCTGTTTGTCTGTCTGTCTGTCTACCATTTGGCCTGAGGAAGAGAGTACATCCAAGTTATAAGTAGTTGTTCACCCATGGTGCTGCTATTCTCCTGATGATGTCACACATGTTCTCACTGAGTGCATCATATCTCTGTCTATGTCCTATTTGTTTTCCCCACTAATCCTGAAGAAAAAGAGATCGTTAGATACAGAACTACATCCACAAAGATAAAGAACTACAAATGGCATAGCTCTTAAACTATAATTGACTTGAATGTACCATCACATCCTCTCCAGAGCATCATGGTTATTGTAGTTTCTGATTGTAATTTCTTGCTGCATTCAATTCAGGGTGTCCAACATTGGTGAGGCCTAGATGTGTGGTGGATAAATAATAATTTTGGGATGCCTCAATTAGCTCATACAGATCATGGTGAGGATTTAAATGTTATGATTACTGGATGTTCATCATTTGATAAATCAAACATTAATACTGACAGGTTGCAGTTATATAGGCCAACCTTAGGCCTCTGTCTCAAGATAGGTCTCTGTCTCAATATAGGTATCTGTCTCAAGATAGGTCTCTGTCTCAAGATAGGTCTCTGTCTCAAGATAGGCCTCTGTCTCAGGATAGGTCTCTGTCTCAGGATAGGTCTCTGTCTCAAGATAGGTCTCTGTCTCAGGATAGGTCTCTGTCTCAGGATAGGTCTCTGTCTCAGGATAGGTCTCTGTCTCAAGATAGGTCTCTGTCTCAGGATAGGTCTCTGTCTCAAGATAGGTCTCTGTCTCAGGATAGGTCTCTGTCTCAAGATAGGTCTCTGTCTCAAGATAGGCCTCTGTCTCAAGATAGGTCTCTGTCTCAAAAGTCTTTTCAGCTACTCTGACCCTGTTACTGACAGACCCAGCTACTCTGACCCTGTTACTGAAAGACCCAGCTACTCTGACCCTGTTACTGAAAGACCCAGCTACTCTGACCCTGTTACTGACAGACCCAGCTCACTGCTCTTTCCTCAGACCTGAAACCCAGCCCCCCTTAACCCCTCCCCTACAGAGCAGAAGCACTAGCTGAGTAAACCACAACCACAGACATAGGACTATACATGATACACAATCATATGGACACTCTCCCACACACCCACATATATGTGCACTCATGTAAACAGATACATACATTGACCACTACTAATGTTGGTAAGTCTGATATTATGATGTTGGCATTACAGTACTCATATAAGAGTTAGTCACTGATTGGCTGAAAAGACACACTCACTACACAGGAAACCCACACTGACATCCTGTTGCAGTTGCCATGGTGATGTCTGTCTGTCTGTTTGTCTGTTTGTCTGTCTACCATTTGGCCTGAGGAAGAGAGTACATCCAAGTTATAAGTAGTTGTTCACCCATGGTGCTGCTATTCTCCTGATGATGTCACACATGTTCTCACTGAGTGCATCATATCTCTGTCTATGTCCTATTTGTTTTCCCACTAATCCTGAAGAAAAAGAGATCGTTAGATACAGAACTACATCCACAAAGATAAAGAACTACAAATGGCATAGCTCTTAAACTATAATTGACTTGAATGTACCATCACATCCTCTCCAGAGCATCATGGTTATTGTAGTTTCTGATTGTAATTTCTTGCTGCATTCAATTCAGGGTGTCCAACATTGGTGAGGCCTAGATGTGTGGTGGATAAATAATAATTTTGGGATGCCTCAATTAGCTCATACAGATCATGGTGAGGATTTGAATGTTATGATTACTGGATGTTCATCATTTGATAAATCAAACATTAATACTGGCAGGTTGCAGTTCTATAGGCCAACCTTAGGTCTCTGTCTCAATATAGGTTTCTGTCTCAGGATAGGTCTCTGTCTCAGGATAGGTCTCTGTCTCAGGATAGGTCTCTGTCTCAAGATAGGTCTCTGTCTCAGGATAGGTCTCTGTCTCAGAATAGGTCTCTGTCTCAGGATAGGTCTCTGTCTCAAGATAGGTCTCTGTCTCAGGATAGGTCTCTGTCTCAAGATAGGTCTCTGTCTCAGGATAGGTCTCTGTCTCAAGATAGGTCTCTGTCTCAAGATAGGCCTCTGTCTCAAGATAGGTCTCTGTCTCAACAGTCTTTTCTTAGGGGGTCAAAATTGACACCAGAATGAGTGTTTGGTTCTTCATGTTGTATTTGATGATGTTGCAGCAGATTGACTTGACCAGGTGCTGCTAGTTAGGTGTTGCTGTCTACAGTGACCAACTTAAAGCTGAATATTTTCCAGTGACGTCATGTTGGTGTGAAACCTGTTTACCTCGATGCTAGACCCTCCTCTTCATGTCACAACATGGGTTTCAGAGAAAAGGACCACAAGCTGAAAACTTTCCACTCGATCGAACCAATCGCTGCTCGTATGCCCTTTCATGGTAAAGTATGTCAAATCATGAACACGGAAATACGCAGCAAAGACCTTGTTATTCAAAGACCCAGCTACTCTCTGACAGTCACCATCAGACCATCAGACCACCAGATGGACAGGCTGTGTGTTGCTCTGATTGCATTCTTATGTGAGTAACTTGTTTTACTGGGCCTTATAGCTGAATGATAGCTGATTTCTTGATGTGGTTTTATGGTTGACTAGATTTGTTGTGTTATTATTGTGATGTTGTGATCACTGTGGTAAAGACATTAGGTTTATATTTACATGTGGAGAAGTTTATGATATCAAAGTGACATTCTGTGATTCATCCTAACACTGTTCCTCTGCTACCTGTAGGTGCTGTTTCCTCCAGTCAGTTCATCCTAACACTGTTCCTCTGATACCTGTAGGTGCTGTTTCCTCCAGTCAGTTCATCCTAACACTGTTCCTCTGCTACCTGTAGGTGCTGTTTCCTCCAGTCAGTTCATCCTAACACTGTTCCTCTGCTACCTGTAGGTGCTGTTTCCTCCAGTCAGTTCATCCTAACACTGTTCCTCTGCTAACTGTAGGTGCTGTTTCCTTCAGTCAGTTCATCCTAACACTGTTCCTCTGTTACCTGTAGGTGCTGTTTCCTCCAGTCAGTTCATCCTAACACTGTTCCTCTGCTACCTGTAGGTGCTGTTTCCTTCAGTCAGTTCATCCTAACACTGTTCCTCTGCTACCTGTAGGTGCTGTTTCCTCCAGTCAGTTCATCCTAACACTGTTCCTCTGCTAACTGTAGGTGCTGTTTCCTTCAGTCAGTTCATCCTAACACTGTTCCTCTGTTACCTGTAGGTGCTGTTTCCTCCAGTCAGTTCATCCTAACACTGTTCCTCTGTTACCTGTAGGTGCTGTTTCCTCCAGTCAGGATGGGATCTCTGCAGCAGAGGTGGAGCTGAGAGTCAGACCAGGAGACAACATCACTCTCTACTGTGACTGCAACATAACTACTGGAGTATTCATTATGTGGTATAGGAACTGTTCTCACAAGTACCAGCCACCTCTTGTTATTTCAACTACGATTTGGCATAACAACCCTTTCCCTGGATACAATGCGGTGTGGAACCCCCTAACAACTCCTATGATCTACTGATTGAGAACATCACTGGATCTGACCTGGGACTCTACTACTGTGGGACTGTGGAGACTAACCTGGTGGAAGAAGGAAAACTAATTGGAAAGAAAGAGGTCTACCACTATGGAAACATCACCACTAGATTTCACTTGGTAAGAACAATTCAAATCAAATCAAATCAAATCAAATTTTATTGGTCACATGCGCGAATACAACAAGTGCAGACATTACAGTGAAATGCTTACTTACAGCCCTTAACCAACAGTGCGTTTATTTTAAACAAAAAAAGTAAGAATAAAACAACAACAAAAAAAAGTGTTGAGAAATACAAAGAGCAGAAGTAAAATAAAGTGACAGTAGGGAGGATATATATACAGGGGGTAACGGTGCAGAGTCAATGTGCGGGGGCACCGGCTAGTTGAGGTAGTTGAGGTAATATGTACATGTGGGTAGAGTTAAAGTGACTATGCATAAATACTTAACAGAGTAGCAGCAGCGTAAAAGGGATGGGGTGGGGGGCAGTGCAAATAGTCCGGTAGCCATGATTAGCTGTTCAGGAGTCTTATGGCTTGTGGGTAGAAGCTGTTGAGAAGTCTTTGGACCTAGACTTGGCACTCCGGTACGCTTGCCGTGCGGTAGCAGAGAGAACAGTCTATGACTAGGGTGGCTGGAGTCTTTGACAATTTTGAGGGCCTTCCTCTGACACCGCCTGGTATAGAGGTCTTGGATGGCAGGGAGCTTTGCCCCAGTGATGTACTGGGCGTACGCACTACCCTCTGTAGTGCCTTGCGGTCAGAGGCCAAGCAGTTGCCATACCAGGGCGGTGATGCAACCAGTCAGGATGCTCTCGATGGTGCAGCTGTAGAATTTTTTTGAGGATCTGAGGACCCATGCCAAATCTTTTTAGTCTCCTGAGGGGGATAGGCTTTGTCGTGCCCCTCTTCACGACTGTCTTGGTGTGCTTGGACCATGATAGTTCGTTGGTGATGGGACACCAAGGAACTTGAAGCTCTCAACCTGTTCCACTACAGCCCCGTCGATGAGAATGGGGGCGTGCTCAGTCCTCTTTTTTTCCTGTAGTCCACAATCATCTCCTTTGTCTTGGTCACGTTGAGGGAGAGGTTGTTGTCCTGGCACCACACGGCCAGATCTCTGACCTCCTCCCTATAGGCTGTCTCATCGTTGTCGGTGATCAGGCCTACCACTGTTGTGTCGTCGGCAAACTTAATGATGGTGTTGGAGTCGTGCCTGGCCATGCAGTCATGGGTGAACAGAGAGTACAGGAGGGGACTGAGCACGCACCCCTGAGGGCCCCGTGTTGAGGATCAGTGTGGCAGATGTGTTGTTACCTACCCTTACCACCTGGGGGGCGGCCCGTCAGGAAGTCCAGGATCCAGTTGCAGAGGGAGGTGTTTAGTCCCAGGATCCTTAGCTTAGTGATGAGCTTAGAGGGCACTATGGTGTTGAATGCTGAGCTGTAGTCAATGAATAGCATTCTCACGTAGGTGTTCCTCTTGTCCAGGTGGGAAAGGGCAGTGTGGAGTGCGATAGAGATTGCATCATCTGTGGATCTGTTGGGGCGGTATGCAAATTGGAGTGGGTCTAGGGTTTCTGGGATTATGCTGTTGATGTGAGCCATGACCAGTCTTTCAAAGCACTTCATGGCTACAGACGTCAGTGCCACGGGTCGGTAGTCATTTAGGCAGGTTATCTTAGAGTTCTTGGGCACGGGGACTATGGTGGTCTGCTTGAAACATGTTGGTATTACAGACTCGGTCAGGGACATGTTGAAAATGTCAGTGAAGACACTTGCCAGTTGGTCAGCACATGCTCGGAGTACACGCCCTGGTAATCCGTCTGGCCCAGCGGCCTTGTGAATGTTGACTTGCTTAAAAGTCTTACTCACATCGGCTACGAGAGCGTGATCACATAGTCGTCCGGAACAGCTGGTGCTCTCATGCATGCTTCAGTGTTGCTTGCCTCCCAAGCGAGCATAGAAGTGGTTTAGCTCGTCTATATATAGATATTCTGGCTGTATCTTTAGTATTCTGGCTGTATCTTTAGTATTATTAATATTGTATTATTATTGGTGTGTCTGGGTTCCTTGAATGAGAGGGTTCCTTGAATGAGAGAGGTTCAGTTGTAAGGAACGCCAAAGAAAATGTATGTTATTTTGAATCAATCATCCGAGGCTGATCAATAAATAATACATATAATTAAATAATAATTAAAACATTGCCTCAAGATCATCTTTAAACATCCATTCAGCAGTAGACAATCTAAGAATGTAGTTCTGTTTGTGTTTAATGTTTTGTCCAGACGTCAGTCCTCCTGAGTCCCCCTCCTCCTCTCCTGATGCAGACTGTGGACTGTGTTGGATGTTGCTGTTCAGTCTGTGTCCTGTGTCTGCTCTCCTCTCCTCCCTCCTCTCCTCTTTCTGTGTCTACTCCTTCTGCAGAACAACAGGTAAACTAACTTCATTACTAATAGCATTATGTGCTCTTTCACTATTTCATAGCATGCACTGACTCACTCATTCCTTTTGTCGATTTGATATATTTAAATTCCATCTTATTAACTGTTGAAGTAAGGAACATCCTATATCCTAATCTTCTGTTTTTGACAACATCAATAATATACAAAATTGATTATTTTACTTACAAAGTTAGTATACATTCACTCTCACTTAATCTGTTTTACTCTCCAACTCAATCAATCAATGAAATAATCAATCAATCAATAAACCAGCCATCAATCAATCAATCAATCAAACCTTCTTTCAAATACTCTGGTAAACTAATGTAGACCATGTTAAATTGACAGTTCAATATCAGATGTGTTCTTTACTTGTTGTTTTAATGGTGATAACTCTTCCTCTGCAGCTGCAGCTGAGACTCAGGTTCCTCTGAACAGGACGACCACCAGGGGAAGTGAGAGAAGAGAGAAGGTATAGTCAGAATGGGTGTTGTAGTTCTATGACTGGTGGCCATCTTTATTTGTAGTCAAGGTTATTTGTAACCCAGTAATGTTCAAAGCATTGGCGAGTATACTCATTAAAAACTAAAGGAATAAGCAGTAAAACATAGTGATATGATGCATTTCATGAAATAATAATAATGTATGATTATATATGAATAATATTAACAGATTAATTGTAAAATCTCTCTCTCTCTCTCTCTCTCTCTCTCTCTCTCTCTCTCTCTCTCTCTCTCTCTCTCTCTCTCTCTCTCTCTCTCTCTCTCTCTCTCTCTCTCTCTCTCTCTCTCTCCTCTCTCTTTCTCTCTCTCAGGAGGAAGGAGATCTGTGTTATGCCTCGTTGGATATCCGTCAGGGACAGAGGAGACCAAAGAAGAAGAAGAGTGTCCAGAACTCTGACTTCAGTACCTACACAGCCATCAATACCAGCAGAGTGTGAGAGATATACCAGCCATCAATACCAGCAGAGTGTGAGACCTATACCAGCCATCAATACCAGCAGAGTGTGAGACCTATACCATCCATCAACACCAGCAGAGTGAGACCTATACCATCCATCAATACCAGCAGAGTGAGACCTATACCAGCCATCAATACCAGCAGAGTGTGAGACCTATACCAACCATCAATACCAGCAGAGTGTGAGACCTATACCATCCATCAATACCAGCAGAGTGTGAGACGTATACCATCCATCGATACCAGCAGAGTGAGACCTATACCATCCATCAATACCAGCAGAGTGAGACCTATACCAGCCATCAATACCAGCAGAGTGAGACCTATACCAGCCTTCAATACCAGCAGAGTGTGAGACCTATACCAACCATCAATACCAGCAGAGTGTGAGACCTATACCATCCATCAATACCAGCAGAGTGAGACCTATACCAGCCATCAATACCAGCAGAGTGTGAGACCTATACCATCCATCGATACCAGCAGAGTGAGACCTATACCATCCATCAATACCAGCAGAGTGAGACCTATAACAGCCATCAATACCAGCAGAGTGAGACCTATACCATCCATCAATACCAGCAGAGTGAGACCTATACCAGCCATCAATACCAGCAGAGTGAGACCTATACCATCCATCAATACCAGCAGGGTGAGACCTATACCAACCATCAATACCGGCAGAGTGTGAGACCTATACCATCCATCAATACCAGCAGAGTGAGACCTATACCATCCATCAATACCAGCAGAGTGAGACCTATACCATCCATCAATACCAGCAGAGTGTGACCTATACCATCCATCAATACCAGCAGAGTGAGACCTATACCAGCCATCAATACCAGCAGAGTGAGACCTATACCATCCATCAATACCAGCAGAGTGAGACCTATACCATCCATCAATACCAGCAGAGTGAGAGACCTATACCATCCATCAATACCAGCAGAGTGAGACCTATACCAGCCATCAATACCAGCAGAGTGTGAGACCTATACCAACCATCAATACCAGCAGGGTGTTAGACTTGAACCATTATAGACTTAACTGGGAGAACAAGAACTTTGATGTTATTACCAGTTATTTTCCTTTTTATGGAATAATTTTAACTTCCAATATCTTTCTCTCTCTCTCTCAACGTATGACAATGAGTTTAGAGTCATTTTATTATGGTTGAGGATTATTTTTTGCCTTTATAATTATTAAAATTGATGTTTTTAAGCTTGCATTAATTTGACTGTAGAACACACCTGCATTGAATCTATCAGAGTAAAATAATATTTTCAAAACTTCAGGAAATATGGTCATATATATTTTTGTAAAGGGAACTGATATGTTTTAAATGTACCTTGAATAAATATTGATTTAGTTTAATTTGATTTACTGATTTTACTTTCATTGCCGTAAGCATTTAGAATTTATTTTAAAATTAGGTGTGGTGAATTACGAAGACACTGCTTGTATCAAAAAGAGATAAAGTGACAGCGCTACTTGCAAGACAGATGATCCAAGACTGACGTAGTTTAACCCTATGGAACGTTTTGTTTTTTTAAATGTGCACCCCTTGGGGTCACCAGGACCAAGTTTGGGAAATTCTGCCCTATGGTCTCCTCAATGTTAAGGTTATACCATTCTGTTTGGAAAGGCTCCAGCAACCTTTCAGAGGTTTTTGTTTGAGGGTGTGGCTTAGACAATTAGCAGGTGTGGCTAACATATTAAGAGGGTTGGCTTAGACGTGACAAGGGTGTGACTCTTAGGCTAAGAAGGTGTGGCTTAGATGCTAAGGGGGTGTGTCTTTAGAGGAAGACAGATGCTGAACAGAACCACAGCACAGTTTCTGTGGTTTCATACAAACACCTAGCCTATGGTTGAAGTTGACTAAAAGTAGCTCAGTAAAGCTTTAAAACACATTCTCAATAGAGTTACATAGAGAAGTCAGGTGAATTATACCACAGAACATTATAATCTCAGAAAAACATCATTTTATTTTACAAATATAATTATTATTATAATTTATTATAATTATGTATTTATGGTCTGAGCTGGGTCCTGGTGGTGGTCTCCAGAGCTCTGTTTCTGTTCCTCATTCCTGCTGTCTTCCTGACTGTGGTCTGAGCTGGGTCCTGGTGGTGGTCTCCAGAGCTCTGTTTCTGTTCCTCATTCCTGCTGTCTTCCTGACTGTGGTCTGAGCTGGGTCCTGGTGGTGGTCTCCAGAGCTCTGTTTCTGTTCCTCATTCCTGCTGCCTTCAGGGTCGGGAAAACACACGGTGGGTCAGGACATGGGGATACTCATATCAGTTTTTGTTAACTTAACTTCTCATCCAGTACAGTGATATAACAACAGTTTAACATGTTGTGTTGTTGTGTTAAAACCAGGAGGTGGTAAGGAGAAGAGGGAAGTCCAGAAAAGAGGCAGAGACCAGTCATTCTCCATGTCTGTAGTGAATTAAACTTCTCTTCTACGTGTCCAATGAGATCAGCATTAAACTGTTGTCATGTTTTCATCACACCATCATCTGCTGGTCCGTCTCATTCTTTCTCTATTACCCAGATGGTTTTTATTGCTTTTAATCTGGTGAATTTTTAGTAAGGGCTATTTAACACAGAAATGGTTTATCCTTTTAAAATTGCAGTTTTTATTTTTTATCTATTTTATTTTGTAAAGGTTTTTTACCATTTGAAAACGTCTACAAAATTATAGTTGTATTGTAATGGATTTGTAATTTTAGATTTAGCTACTTTTCATGTATGATTTGTATTTGTAATGGTTATCTTCTGGAATGAAATGGCTATTTTTTCAGAGATTCTCCTGTTCTGTGGTATAATCAACCTGATTTCACTATGTAACTCTATTGAGAATGTGGTTTCACTGAAAGCTTTACAGAGCTACATTTAAGACAATTAAAATGTTGAGCCATAGGCCACGTCAGGGCTCTCCAACCCTGTTTGTGGAGAGCTACCCTCCTGTAGGTATTCGCTCCAACCCTGTTTGTGGAGAGCTACCCTCCTGTAGGTATTCGCTCCAACCCTGTTTGTGGAGAGCTACCCTCCTGTAGGTTTTCGCTCCAACCCTGTTTGTGGAGAGCTACCCCTCCTGTAGGTATTCGCTCCAACCCCCTGTTTGTGGAGAGCTACCCTCCCTGTAGGTATTCGCTCCAACCCTGTTTGTGGAGAGCTACCCTCCTGTAGGTATTCGCTCCAACCCTGTTTGTGGAGAGCTACCCTCCTGTAGGTTTTCGCTCCAACCCTGTTTGTGGAGAGCTACCCTCCTGTAGGTATTCGCTCCAACCCTGTTTGTGGAGAGCTACCCTCCTGTAGGTATTCGCTCCAACCCTGTTTGTGGAGAGCTACCCTCCTGTAGGTATTCGCTCCAACCCTGTTTGTGGAGAGCTACCCTCCTGTAGGTATTCGCTCCAACCCTGGTTGTGGAGAGCTACCCTCCTGTAGGTTTTCGCTCCAACCCCAGTTGTAACCAACAGGACGGTAGCTTTACAGGAACAGGGTTAAAGATTCCAGGGCTACGTGTTTGTATGAAACCACAGAAACTACTGTGGTTCTAATCAACAACGCTGTCTTCCTCTTAAGTCACACCCCATTAGCTCCTAAAACCACACCCCTTCGGTTCTAAGCCACACCACGTAACATTTAAATCACACCCCTTAGCCTCCATGCTCTGGTTATGCATATCTGTCATCCTCTAAAAGCCACACCCTCTTCGTCTCTAAGCCACACCCTCTTCGTCTCTAAGCCACACCCTCAAATACCTCAAAGGTTTGCTGGAGAATTTGTCAAACCAAATAGCATGACCTTGTACTCAGAGACCTTAAGGGGAGACAAAGAAATGATGACATGAAATCAAATTAAACTGAATCAATATTTGCATTTACATTTATTCAGCTACATTAACACATATCAATACACTTACAAATGAAATACAATTAATTTTCACAACTACAATTAATACAATTACAAAACAACAACTATATCAAAAGCTATTTAACCATTTTCCCTGAGCTTAAAAAACATTTTCTAAATCAATTTAGTTATTCTTATTAAAAGGCTACAAACAAAAGATAAAAAAGAAATCACTAGTATGAAACGGTTTAAAACAAGTAAAAAATACATTAAAATATTCCCCCCAAAATTAAGTAACTCTTAAAAATATCAAAACTGTCGTTGTCACACCTTCCCAGCTATATTGGTACAGGTCTCACACTCTGCTGGTATTGATGGCTGTATAGGTCTCACACTCTGCTGGTATTGATGGATGGTATAGGTATCACACTCTGCTGGTATTGATGGATGGTATAGGTCTCACACTCTGCTGGTATTGATGGATGGTATAGGTCTCACACTCTGCTGGTATTGATGGATGGTATAGGTCTCACACTGCTGGTATTGATGGATGGTATAGGTCTCAAACTCTGCTGGTATTGATGGCTGGTATAGGTCCACTCTGCTGGTATTGAAGGATGGTACAGGTCTCACACTCTGCTGGTATTGATGGCTGGTATATGTCTCACACTCTGCTGGTATTGATGGCTGGTATAGGTCTCACACTCTGCTGGTATTGATGGATGGTATAGGTCTCACACTCTGCTGGTATTGATGGTTGGTATAGGTCTCACACTCTGCTGGTATTGATGGCTGGTATAGGTCTCACACTCTGCTGGTATTGATGGCTGGTATAGGTCTCACACTCTGCTGGTATTGATGGCTGGTATAGGTCTCACACTCTGCTGGTATTGATGGCTGGTATAGGTCTCACACTCTGCTGGTATTGATGGCTGGTATAGGTCTCACACTCTGCTGGTATTGATGGTTGGTATAGGTCTCACACTCTGCTGGTATTGATGGCTGGTATAGGTCTCACACTCTGCTGGTATTGATGGCTGGTATAGGTCTCACACTCTGCTGGTATTGATGGATGGTATACGTCTCACACTCTGCTGGTATTGATGGTTGGTATAGGTCTCACACTCTGCTGGTATTGATGGCTGGTATAGGTCTCACACTCTGCTGGGTATTGATGGATGGTATAGGTCTCACACTCTGCTGGTATTGATGGCTGGTATAGGTCTCACACTCTGCTGGTATTGATGGATGGTATAGGTCTCACACTCTGCTGGTATTGATGGCTGGTATAGGTCTCACACTCTGCTGGTATTGATGGATGGTATAGGTCTGACACTCTGCTGGTATTGATGGCTGGTATAGGTCTCACACTGCTGGTATTGATGGCTGGTATAGGTCTCACACTCTGCTGGTATTGATGGCTGGTATAGGTCTCACACTCTTCTGGTATTGATGGCTGGTACAGTTCTCACACTCTGCTGGTATTGAAGGATGGTATAGGTCTCACACTCTGCTGGTATTGAAGGATGGTATAGGTCTCACACTCTGCTGGTATTGATGGCTGGTATAGGTCTCACACTGCTGGTATTGATGGCTGGTATAGGTCTCAAACTCTGCTGGTATTGATGGCTGGTATAGGTCTCCACTCTGCTGGTATTGATGGATGGTATAGGTCTCACACTCTGCTGGTCCATTGATGGATGGTATAGGTCTCACACTCTGCTGGTATTGATGGCTGGTATAGGTCTCACACTCTGCTGGTATTGATGGCTGGTATAGGTCTCACACTCTGCTGGTATTGATGGCAGGTATAGGTCTCGCACTCTGCTGGTATTGATGGATTGTATAGGTCTCCACACTCTGCTGGTATTGATGGTTGGTATAGGTCTCACACTCTGCTGGTATTGATGGCTGGTATAGGTCTCACACTCTGCTGGTATTGATGGCTGGTATAGGTCTCACACTCTGCTGGTATTGATGGCTGGTATAGGTCTCTACACTCTGCTGGTATTGATGGATGGTATAGGTCTCACACTGCTGGTATTGATGGATGGTATAGGTCTCACTATGCTGGTATTGATGGATGGTAGCAGGTCTCACAATCTGCTGGTATTGATGGATGGTATAGGTCTCACACTGCTGGTATTGATGGATGGTATAGATCTTACACTCTGCTGGTATTGATGGATGGTACAGGTCTCACACTCTGCTGGTATTGATGGATGGTATAGGTCTCACACTCTGCTGGTATTGATGGATGGTACAGGTCTCACACTCTGCTGGTATTGATGGATGGTATAGGTCTCACACTGCTGGTATTGATGGATGGTATAGGTCTCACACTCTGCTGGTATTGATGGATGGTACAGGTCTCACACTCTGCTGGTATTGATGGATGGTATAGGTCTCACACTCTGCTGGTATTGATGGATGGTACAGGTCTCACACTCTGCTGGTATTGATGGATGGTACAGGTCTCACACATCTGCTGGTATTGATGGATGTATAGGTCTCACACTCTGCTGGTATTGATGGATGGTATAGGTCTCACACTCTGCTGGTATTGATGGATGGTATAGGTCTCACACTCTGCGGGTATTGATGGCTGGTATAGGTCTCACACTCTGCTGGTATTGATGGATGGTACAGGTCTCACACTCTGCTGGTATTGATGGATGGTACAGGTCTCACACTCTGCTGGTATTGATGGATGGTATAAGGTCTCACACTCTGCTGGTATTGATGGATGTATAGGTACTGAAGTCAGAGTGAGCGAGAGAGCGAGAGAAAGAAGAGAGAGACAAGGAGACAGAGAGAGAGACAATGAGACAGAGAGAGAGACAAGGAGACAGAGAGAGAGACAAGGAGACAGAGAGAGAGACAATGAGACAGAGAGAGAGACAAGGAGACAGAGAGAGAGACAAGGAGGCAGAGAGAGCAAGAGAAAGAGAGAGAGACAAGGAGACAGAGACAGCGAGAGAAGAGAGACAAGGAGACAGAGAGAGCGAGAGAGAGAGAGTTAAATTAATAATCTGTTAATATTAATTATATGTGATCATACATTAGGATTATACATTATGTATTTTTGCTTTTTTCCTTCTGTTTTTAATGATCATATCTGACATTGAAAATAGTATTTGAATAAGGCTGGGTTGCCAAACACATGGACTACAAATCAAGATGACTACCAAAAAATAAAACTACAACACCCACCTTGACTGTAGTCTGCACACTGCTGTCACTTCCCCCTGGTCGTAGTCCTGTTCAGAGAACCTGAGTCTCAGTTGGAGCTGCAGAGGGAGAGTTCTCACCATTAAAACACCACGTTTGAGGTCAAACTAGGACACATCAGTTCAAAGTAAGTAGATGTTTACATATTGTGGTCAAGATGCTTTTCAAACGAAGGTTAAAAACATAGCTAATTATTAGAATAATAAGAAAGGTTGATTAGGAATACCCAGATTTAAAAAATGAATGAGTGACTAAGTGACTCCTGACAGAGTGTGAGAGAGTGAGTGTACCTGTTGTTCTGCAGAAGTAGTAGACACAGGAAGAGGAGAGGAGAGCAGACACAGGACACAGACTGAACAGCAACATCCAACTCAGTCCACAGTCTACATCAGGAGAGGAGGAGGGGGACTCAGGAGGACTGACGTCTGGACAAAACATTAAACACAAACAGAACTAAACTCTTAGAGTGAGTTGTCAATTATCTACTGCTGATTGGATGTTTACAGATGATCTTGAGGCAATGTTTTATTACCCTAGATCAGCCTCGGATGATTGATTCAAAATAACATTTAATGGAACCCAGACACACCAATACTAACACAATATGAATAATACTAAAGATACAGCCAGAAGATCTATATATAGAATAATAATTGTTCTTACCAAGTGAAATCCTAGTGATGATGTTTCCATAGTGATAGACCTCTTTCTGTTTAATACCTCTTTTCCCTCCATCATCCTCCATCTTGTACTTAGTCTCCATAGTCCCACAGTAGTAGAGTCCCAGGTCAGATCCAGTGATGTTTTCAATCAGTAGATCATAGGAGTTGTTAGAGGGGTTCCACACCAGATTATATCCAGGGAAAGGGTTGGGAATATCAGAATTTTCTTGAAGATTAACGTAAACCTTGTATGTTGAAATAACAAGACGCGGCTGGTACTTGTGAGAACAGTTCCTATACCACATAATGTATACTCCAGTAGTTATGATACAGTCACAGTAGAGAGTGATGTTGTCTCCTGGTCTGACTCTCAGCTCCACCTCTGCTGCAGAGATCCCATCCTGACTGGAGGAAACAGCACCTACAGGTAACAGAGGAACAGTGTTAGGATGAACTGACTGGAGGAAACAGCACCTACAGGTAGCAGAGGAACAGTGTTAGGATGAACTGACTGGAGGAAACAGCACCTACAGGTAGCAGAGGAACAGTGTTAGGATGAACTGACTGGAGGAAACAGCACCTACAGGTAGCAGAGGAACAGTGTTAGGATGAACTGACTGGAGGAAACAGCACCTACAGGTAGCAGAGGAACAGTGTTAGGATGAACTGACTGGAGGAAACAGCACCTACAGGTAGCAGAGGAACAGTGTTAGGATGAACTGACTGGAGGAAACAGCACCTACAGGTAGCAGAGGAACAGTGTTAGGATGAACTGACTGGAGGAAACAGCACCTACAGGTAGCAGAGGAACAGTGTTAGGATGAACTGACTGGAGGAAACAGCACCTACAGGTAGCAGAGGAACAGTATTAGGGATGAACTGACTGGAGGAAACAGCACCTACAGGTAGCAGAGGAACAGTGTTAGGGATGAACTGACTGGAGGAAACAGCACCTACAGGTAGCAGAGGAACAGTGTTAGGATGAACTGACTGGAGGAAACAGCACCTACAGGTAGCAGAGGACCAGTGTTAGGATGAACTGACTGGAGGAAACAGCACCTACAGGTAGCAGAGGAACAGTGTTAGGATGAACTGACTGGAGAAACAGCACCTACAGGTAGCAGAGGAACAGTGTTAGGATGAACTGACTGGAGGAACAGCACCTACAGGTAGCAGGAACAGTGTTAGGATGAACTGACTGGAGGAAACAGCACCTACAGGTAGCAGAGGAACAGTGTTAGGATGAACTGACTGGAGGAAACAGCACCTGCAGGTAGCAGAGGAACAGTGTTAGGATGAACTGACTGGAGGAAACAGCACCTACAGGTAGCAGAGGAACAGTGTTAGGATGAACTGACTGGAGGAAACAGCACCTACAGGTAGCAGAGGAACAGTGTTAGGATGAACTGACTGGAGGAAACAGCACCTACAGGAAGCAGAGGAACAGTATTAGGATGAACTGACTGAAAGAAACACCTACAGGAGGCAGAAATACTGAATATAATTTTGATATCATAAACATCTGTACAGGCAAATATGTACTAGATGTTATTCACCACAGTCACCACAATATCACAATAATAAGACAACAAATCTAGTCAACTATAAAACAGACGAGCAACAAAAAGAAATCATCTGAATCACAGAATGTCACTTTGATATCATAAACTTCTCCACATGGAAAGATGAACCTCATCTCTTTACCACAGTGATCACAATATCACAATAATAAGATAACAGATCTAGTAAACTATAAAACCACATCAAGAAATCAGCTATCATCCAGCTATAAGGCCCAGTAAAACAAGTTACTCACATAAGAATGCAATCAGAGCAACACACAGCCTGTCCATCTGGTTGTCTGATGGTCTGATGGTGACTGTCAGAGAGTATCTGGGTCTTTGAATAACAAGGTCTTTGCTGCGTATTTCCGTGTTCATGACTAGATGTACTTTACCATGAAAGGACATACGAGCAGCGATTGGTTCGATGGAGTGGAAAGTTTTCAGCTTGTGGTCCTTTTCTCTGAAACCCATGTTGTGACATGAAGAGGAGGGTCTAGCATCGAGGTAAACAGGTTTCACACCAACGTGACGTCAATGGAAAATATTCAGCTTTAAGTTGGTCACTGTAGACAGCAACACCTAACTAGCAGCACCTGGTCAAGTCAATCTGCTGCAACATCATCAAATACAACATGAAGAACCAAACACTCATTCTGGTGTCAATGTTGACCCCCTAAGAAAAGACTGTTAAGACAGAGACCTATCTTGAGACAGAGGCCTATCTTGACACAGAGGCCTATCTTGACACAGAGGCCTATCTTGACACAGAGGCCTATCTTGAGACAGAGACCTATCTTGAGACAGAGGCCTAAGGTTGGCCTATATAACTGCAACCTGCCAGTATTAATGTTTGATTTATCAAATGATGAACATCCAGTAATCATAACATTTAAATCCTCACCATGATCTGTATGAGCTAATTGAGGCATCCCAAAATTATTATTTATCCACCACACATCTAGGCCTCACCAATGTTGGACACCCTGAATTGAATGCAGCAAGAAATTACCACAATCAGAAACTACAATAACCATGATGCTCTGGACGTGATGGTACATTCAAGTCAATTATAGTTTAAGAGCTATGCCAATTGTAGTTCTTTATCTTTGTGGATGTATTTCTGTATCTAACGATCTCTTTTTCTTCAGGATTAGTGGGAAAACAAATAGGACATAGACAGAGATATGATGCACTCAGTGAGAACATGTGTGACATCATCAGGAGAATAGCAGCACCATGGGTGAACAACTACTTATAACTTGGATGTACTCTCTTCCTCAGGCCAAATGGTAGACAGACAAACAGACAAACAGAGAGACAGACATCACCATGGCAACTGCAACAGGATGCAACAGGATGTCAGTGTGGGTTTCCTGTGTACTGAGTGTGTCTTCTCAGCCAATCAGTGACTAGCTCTTATATGAGTACTGTAATGCCAACATCATAATATCAGACTTATCAACATTAGTAGTGGTCAATGTATGTATCTGTTTACATGAGTGCACATATATGTGGGTATATGGGAGTGTGTCCATATGATTGTATATCATGTCTGTGGTTGTGGTTTACTCAGCTAGTGCTTCTGCTCTGTAGGGGAGGGGTTAAGGGGGGCCTGGGTTTCAGGTCTGAGGAAAGAGCATTGAGCTGGGTCTGAGTAGCTGGGTCTTTCAGTAACAGGGTCAGAGTAGCTGGGTCTTTCAGTAACAGGGTCAGAGTAGCTGGGTCTGTCAGTAACAGGGTCAGAGTAGCTGGGTCTTTCAGTAACAGGGTCAGAGTAGCTGGGTCTTTCAGTAAGAGGGTCAGAGTAGCTAGGTCTTTCAGTAACAGGGTCAGAGTAGCTGGGTCTGTCAGTAACAGGGTCAGAGTAGCTGGGTCTTTCAGTAACAGTGTCAGAGTAGCTGGGTCTTTCAGTAACAGGGTCAGAGTAGCTGGGTCTTTCAGTTACAGGGTCAGAGTAGCTGGGCTTTAAGTAACAGGGTCAGAGTAGCTGGGTCTGTCAGTAACAGGGTCAGAGTAGCTGGGTCTTTCAATAACAGGGTCAGAGTAGCTGGGTCTTTCAGTAACAGGGTCAGAGTAGCTGGGTCTGTCAGTAACAGGGTCAGAGTAGCTGGGTCTTTCAGTAACAGGGTCAGAGTAGCTGGGTCTTTCAGTAACAGGGTCAGAGTAGCTGGGTCTTTCAGTAACAGGGTCAGAGTAGCTGGGTCTTTCAGTAACAGGGTCAGAGTAACTGGGTCTGTCAGTAACAGGGTCAGAGTAGCTGGGTCTGTCAGTAACAGGGTCAGAGTAGCTGGGTCTGTCAGTAACAGGGTCAGAGTAGCTGGGTCTGTCAGTAACAGGGTCAGAGTAGCTGGGACTTTCAGTAACAGGGTCAGAGTAGCTGGGTCTGTCAGTAACAGGGTCAGAGTAGCTGAGTCTTTAAGTAACAGGGTCAGAGTAGCTGGGTCTTTCAGTAACAGGGTCAGAGTAGCTGGGTATTTCAGTCTAACAGGGTCAGAGTAGCTGGGTCTTTCAGTAACAGGGTCAGAGTAGCTGGGTCTGTCAGTAACAGGGTCAGAGTAGCTGGGTCTGTCGGTAACAGGGTCAGAGTAGCTGGGTCTTTCCAGTAACAGGGTCAGAGTAGCTGGGTCTGTCGGTAACAGGGTCAGAGTAGCTGGGTCTTTCAGTAACAGGGTCAGAGTAGCTGGGTCTGTCGGTAACAGGGTCAGAGTAGCTGGGTCTTTCAGTAACAGGGTCAGAGTAGCTGGGTCTTTCAGTAACAGGGGTCAGAGTAGCTGGGTCTTTCAGTAACAGGGTCAGAGTAGCTGGGTCTTTCAGTAACAGGTCAGAGTAGCTGGGTCTGTCAGTAACAGGGTCAGAGTAGCTGGGTCTGTCAGTAACAGGGTCAGAGTAGCTGGGTCTTTCAGTAACATGGTCAGAGTAGCTGGGTCTTTCAGTAACAGGGTCAGAGAGTAGCTGGGTCTGTCAGTAACAGGGTCAGAGTAGCTGGGTCTTTCAGTAACAGGGTCAGAGTAGCTGGGTCTTTCAGTAACAGGGTCAGAGTAGCTGGGTCTTTCAGTAACAGGGTCAGAGTAGCTGGGACTTTCAGTAACAGGGTCAGAGTAGCTGGGTCTTTCAGTAACAGGGTCAGAGTAGCTGGGTCTATGAGTAACAGGGTCAGAGTAGCTGGGTCTGTCAGTAACAGGGTCAGAGTAGCTGGGTCTCTGATGCAGATATCAGTTAGTATGACAGGTACACACAACCATAAAGGATACAAGCACAACTACTGCCCTGCACTCTCATGTTAACAGTTCACACCTCTTGACTTGAACAAGTCCATCTCAAGGTCTGATGGGTAATGTTAGACTCCAGATGTGGAACACATCCAGACTGAGATGGACCCACACCACATGAGGAAGTCACACCTCATGACTTG
The DNA here is from genome assembly GCF_020615455.1 of Coregonus clupeaformis. NCBI lineage: Eukaryota > Metazoa > Chordata > Actinopteri > Salmoniformes > Salmonidae > Coregonus > Coregonus clupeaformis. The sequence goes on along the minus strand of NW_025533901.1, from coordinate 305,383 downwards.
AGTCTTAGAGGTGTTGATACAGCTGAATGACTTTGTTGTTTCAGTCAAAGTAACATCATAAAGTATCTATCTGGTATCTGGTCCCTCATACAGCCTCTTAATACTACACTTGATACCATGCATACCTGGAGAAATATTACATATTATTAGATAATAATAGAGTCATACAAACAGGCAAGCAGGCATGCACGCTCACACACACACACTTATGAGAAGGTACAGAGTGGCTGGCCAAGCAGTTGACACATCACGTGTCAAGTAGATGGAAACATTGTGGTTTCTACAGACCTGAAAACTACCCCACAGACCTGAAACCCGCCCCCCTTTAACCCTCAGGCCTCCCCTCAGACCTGAAACCCCGGGCCCCCCTTAACCCCTCAGTCCTCCCCTCAGACCTGAAACCCAGGCCCCCTTAACCCCTCAATCCTCCCCTCAGACCTGAAACCCAGGCCCCCTTAACCCCTCAGTCCTCCCCTCAGACCTGAAACCCAGGCCCCCTTAACCCCCTCAGTCCTCCCCCTCAGACCTGAAACCCCAGGCCCCCCTTAACCCCGCAGTCCTCCCCTCAGACCTGAAACCCAGGCCCCCCTTAACCCCTCAGTCCTCCCCTCAGACCTGAAACCCAGGCCCCCCTTAACCCTCCCCTACAGAGCAGCAGCACTAGCTGAGTAAACCACAACCACAGACACTAGGACTATACATGATATACAATTATATGGACACACTCCAATATATCCACATATATGTGCACTCATGTAAACAGATACATACATTGACCACTACTAATGTTGATAAGTCTGATATTATGATGTTGGCATTACAGTACTCATATAAGAGTTAGTCACTGATTGGCTGAAAAGACACACTCAGTACAGGAAACCCACACTGACTTCCTGTTGTTCAGAGTAGCTGGGTCTTTCAGTAACAGGGTCAGAGTAGCTGGGTCTTTCAGTAACAGGGTCAGAGTATCTGGGTCTGTCAGTAACAGGGTCAGAGTAGCTGGGTCTTTCAGTAACAGGGTCAGAGTAGCTGGGTCTTTCAGTAACAGGGTCAGAGTAGCTGGGTCTTTCAGTAACAGGGTCAGAGTAGCTGGGTCTTTCAGTAACAGGGTCAGAGTAGCTGGGTCTGTCAGTAACAGGTTCAAGAGTAGCTGGGTCTTTTCAGTAACAGGAGGTCAGAGTAGCTGGGTCTGTCAGTAACAGGGTCAGAGTAGCTGGGTCTTTCAGTAACAGTGTCAGAGTAGCTGGGTCTTTCAGTAACAGGGTCAGAGTAGCTGGGTCTTTCAGTAACAGGGTCAGAGTAGCTGGGTCTTTCAGTAACAGGGTCAGAGTAGCTGGGTCTGTCAGTAACAGGGTCAGAGTAGCTGGGTCTTTCAGTAACAGGGTCAGAGTAGCTGGGTCTTTTCAGTAACAGGGTCAGAGTAGCTGGGTCTGTCGTGACTAGGGTCAGAGTAGCTGGGTATTTCAGTAACAGGGTCAGAGTAACGCTGGGTCTTTCAGTAACAGGGTCAGAGTAGCTGGGTCTTTCAGTAACAGGGTCAGAGTAGCTGGGTCTTTCTGTAACAGGGTCAGAGTAGCTGGGTCTTTCAGTAACAGGGTCAGAGTAGCTGGGTCTTTCAGTAACAGGGGTCAGAGTAGCTGGGTCTTTCAGTAACAGGGTCAAGTAGCTGGGTCTTTCAGTAACAGAGGGTCAGAGTAGCTGGGTCTAACATTAGGCCTACTTTCTGACTACAGGTATAAAGTCCTATAGACCTACTTTAAGCCTCTGTACAAATGTATTTTCTTCAAGGTTTAAAGGTAAACTCAGTCATCAAAATGTGTTTTTATTTCTTCATAGAGTGTCTATAGGTCTCTTAAGGTGTTGCTATCTAAGGTGAACACCTCAAAGCTGAATATTTTCCATTGACGTCATGTTGGTGTGAATCCTGTTTACCTCGATTGTAGACCCTACTTTTCATGTCACACAAGATAAGGAGATAAGGACCACAAGCTGAAAACTTTCCACTCGATCGAACCAATCGCTGCTCGTATGTCCTTTCATGGTAAGTATGTCAAATCATGAACACGAATCGCAGCAAAACCTTTTATTCAAAGACCCAGCTACTCTCTGACAGTCACCATCAGACCATCAGACAACCAGATGGACAGGCTGTGTGTTGCTCTGATTGCATTCTTATGTGAGTAACTTGTTTTACTGGGCCTTATAGCTGGATGATAGCTGATTTCTTGATGTGGTTTTATAGTTGACTAGATCTGTTATCTTATTATTGTGATATTGTGATCACTGTGGTAAAGACATGAGGTTCATCTTTCCATGTGGAGAAGTTTATGATATCAAAGTGACATTCTGTGATTCATCCTAACACTGTTCCTCTGCTACCTGTGGTGCTGTTTCCTCAGTCCATCCTAACACTGTTCCTCTGCTACCTGTTTTCTAAAGTGCTGTTTCCTCCAGTCGTTCATCCCCTCTGCTACCTGTCATCCACATCCCTGCTTCCTGTAGGTGCTGTTTCCTCCAGTCAGGATGGGATCTCTGCAGCAGAGGTGGAGCTGAGAGTCAGACCAGGAGACAACATCACTCTCTACTGTGACTGCAACATAACTACTGGAGTATTCATTATGTGGTATAGGAACTGTTCTCACAAGTACCAGCCACCTCTTGTTATTTCAACTACGATTTGGCATAACAACCCTTTCCCTGGATACAATGCGGTGTGGAACCCCTCTAACAACTCCTATGATCTACTGATTGAGAACATCACTGGATCTGACCTGGGACTCTACTACTGTGGGACTGTGGAGACTAACCTGGTGGAAGAAGGAAAACTAATTGGAAAGAAAGAGGTCTACCACTATGGAAACATCACCACTAGGATTTCACTTGGTAAGAACAATTATTATTCTATATATAGATATTCTGGCTGTATCTTTAGTATTATTAATATTGTATTATTATTGGTGTGTCTGGGTTCCTTGAATGAGAGAGGTTCAGTTGTAAGGAACAAAGAAAATGTATGTTATTTTCGAATCAATCATCCGAGGCTGATCAATAAATAATACATATAATTAAATAATAATTAAAACATTGCCTCAAGATCATCTTTAAACATCCATTCAGCAGTAGACAATCTAAGAATGTAGTTCTGTTTGTGTTTAATGTTTTGTCCAGACGTCAGTCCTCCTGAGTCCTCCTCCTCCTCTCCTGATGTAGACTGTGGACTGTGTTGGATGTTGCTGTTCAGTCTGTGTCCTGTGTCTGCTCTCCTCTCCTCCCTCCTCTCCTCTTCCTGTGTCTTCTACTTCTGCAGAACAACAGGTACACTCACTCTCTCACTCTCTGTCAGGAGTCACTTAGTCACTCATTCATTTTTTAAGTCTGGGTATTCCTAATCAACCTTTCTTATTATTCAAATAATTAGCTATGTTTTTAACCTTTGTTTGAAAAGCATCTTGACCAAAATATGTAAACATCTACTTACTTTGAACTGATGTGTCCTAGTTTTGACCTCAAAACGTGGTGTTTTAATGGTGAGAACTCTCCCTCTGCAGCTCCAACTGAGACTCAGGTTCCTCTGAACAGGACTACGACCAGGGAAGTGACAGCAGAGTGCTAGACTACAGTCAAGGTGGGTGTTGTAGTTTTATTTTTGGTAGTCATCTTGATTTGTAGTCCATGTGTTTGACAACCCAGCCTTATTCAAATACTATTTTCAATGTCAGATATGATCATTAAAAACAGAAGGAAAAAAGCAACAATACATAATGTATAATCCTAATGTATGATCATATATAATTAATATTAACAGATTATTAATTTAATCTCTCTCACTCTCTCTCTCTCCTTGTCTCTCTCTCTGTCTCCTTGTCTCTCTCTCTCTGTCTCCTTGTCTCTCTCTCTGTCTCCTTGTCTCTCTTTCTCTCTTTCTCTCGCTCACTATGACTTCAGTACCTATACATCCATCAATACCAGCAGATTGTGAGACCTGTACCATCCATCAATACCAGCAGAGTGTGAGACCTATACCATCCATCAATACCAGCATAGTGTGAGACCTGTACCATCCATCAATACCAGCAGAGTGTGAGACCTATACCATCCATCAATACCAGCAGAGTGTGAGACCTATATCAGCCATCAATACCAGCAGAGTGTGAGACCTATACTAGCCATCAATACCAGCAGAGTGTGAGACCTATACCCATCCATCCAATACCAGCATAGTGTGAGACCTGTACCATCCATCAATACCAGCAGAGTGTGAGACCTATACCATCCATCAATACCAGCAGAGTGTGAGACCTACTCTCAGCCATCAATACCAGCAGAGTGTGAGACCTATACTAGCCATCAATACCAGCAGAGTGTGAGACCTATACCAGCCATCAATACCAGCAGAGTGTGAGACCTATATCAGCCATCAATACCAGCAGAGTGTGAGACCTATACCAGCCATCAATACCCAGCAGAGAGTGTGAGACCTATACCAGCCATCAATACCAGCAGAGAGTGTGAGACCTGTACCATCCATCAATACCAGCAGAGTGTGAGACCTATACCATCCATCAATACCAGCAGAGTGTGAGACCTATACCATCCATCAATACCAGCAGAGTGTGAGACCTATACCATCCATCAATACCAGCAGAGTGTGAGACCTATACCATCCATCAATACCAGCAGAGTGTGAGACCTATACCAGCCATCAATACCAGCAGAGTGTGAGACCTATACCAACCATCAATACCCGCAGATTGCTGAGACCTGACCATCCATCAATACCAGCATAGTGTGAGACCTATACCATCCATCAATACCAGCAGAGTGTGAGACCTATACCATCCATCAATACCAGCAGAGTGAGACCTATACCAGCCATCAATACCAGCAGAGTGAGACCTATACCATCCATCAATACCAGCAGAGTGTGAGACCTATACCATCCATCAATAACCGCAGATTGTGAGACCTATACCAGCCATCAATACCAGCATAGTGTGAGACCTATACCATCCATCAATACCAGCAGAGTGTGAGACCTATATCAACCATCAATCCCAGCAGAGTGTGAGACCTATACCAGCCATCAATACCAGCAGAGTGTGAGACCTATACCAGCCATCAATACCAGCAGAGTGTGAGACCTATACCATCCATCAATACCAGCAGAGTGAGAGACCTATACCCATCCATCAATACCAGCAGAGTGGGACCTATACAAGCCATCAATACCAGCAGAGTGTGAGACCTATACCAGCCATCAATACCAGCAGAGTGTGAGACCTATACCCATCCATCAATACCAGCAGAGTTAGAGACCTATGCCCTCCATCAATACCAGCAGAGTGTGAGACCTATACCATCCATCAATACCAGCAGAGTGAGAGACCTATACCCTCCATCAATACCAGGAGTGTGAGACCTATACCATCCATCAATACCAGCAGAGTGAGACCTATACCAGCCATCAATACCAGCAGAGTGTGAGACCTATACCATCCATCAATACCAGCAGAGTGTGAGACCTATACCAGCCATCAATACCAGCAGAGTGTGACCTTTACCAGCCATCAATACCAGCAGAGTGTGAGACCTATACCCTCCATCAATACCGGGAGTGTGAGACCTATACCATCCATCAATACCAGCAGAGTGAGACCTATACCAGCCATCAATACAGCAGAGTGTGAGACCTATACCAGCCATCAATACCAGCAGAGTATGAGACCTATACCATCCATCAATACCAGCAGAGTGAGAGACCTATACCAGCCATCAATACCAGCAGAGTGAGACCTATACCAGCCATCAATACCAGCAGAGTGTGAGACCTATACCATCCATCAATACCAGCAGAGTGAGACCTATACCAGCCATCAATACCAGCAGAGTGTGAGACCTATACCATCCATCAATACCAGCAGAGTGAGAGACCTATACCAGCCATCAATACCAGCAGAGTGTGAGACCTATACCAGCCATCAATACCAGCAGAGTGTGAGACCTATACCAGCCATCAATACCAGCAGAGTGTGAGACCTATACCATCCATCAATACCAGCAGAGTGTGAGACCTATACCATCCATCAATACCAGCAGAGTGTGAGACCTATACCAGCCATCAATACCAGCAGAGTGTGAGACCTATACCATCCATCAATACCAGCAGCTGGGAGGAAAAACAACAGTTTTTCATATTTTTACGAAGTTACTTAATATTTGGGGGGATATTTGTTTAACTTTTTAAAATATTTTTTCATGTAACTTTTGCCTGTAGCCTTTTAATAATAATAACAATAGTGATTTAGAAAATGTTTTTTAAGCTCAGGGAATATGGTTTATTAACTCTTGATATAGTTGCAGTTTGTAATTGTAGTTGTGAAAGTTCATTGTATTTCATTTTTAAGTGTATTGATGTGTTAATGTAGCTGAATAAATATTGATTCAGTTTTAATTAGATTGTATTTCATTATTTACTAAGCTAACATATGGAATTGTTTTAAGATGGTCATACCATGGATAATTTAGCTATTTGATTTAGAATTTTAGGACCCCTTTAGGTATAAAAAATATATATATATATATAAACATGTTTTGTTAAATATTTAATTTGGCCTTGACTACTATAGCCCATTGAAAATCATTGAATAACAAATTCATAAATGGCAAAAATACTGTCACAAAATAAATCATAAGTTTGAAGTGTCTGAAAGCTCAGGGAATATTTTAGTTTTGTGGGACATATTTAAGCTCTTATTTTTGTTGGCACCAAACTACCTCCATACTTCCATTTGTTTGTATGGGTTACCTTCAGACGAGCCCTGTGGCACTTTGGGGGTTGTAGACCAAAACAGAGAACATCATCGTATTTGTGAGTCTCCCTTTTCCACGGTGGGGTCATATTAGTTTTATCGGACAAACCGTTCGGACGCTACAGACGTTTTGGTGAGCAGTCCGACAAAAACCGCTGTAGCTCGGATGCGGAAGGCAGGATATTGAGACGTAGGATATGAAAAAATCTCGGATTTTGATGCGGATTTTTTATTATGTTACTCAAACGCTTAAGGATTAACCTTGTTCCTGAAAGCTACCGTTCTGTAGGTTTTCAATCCAACTCTAATTTAGCACACCTGATTCTAATAATCAGCTGGTTGATAAACTGAATCAGGTTAGTTACAACTGGGGTTGGGTGAAAACCTACAGGAGAGTAGATCTCCACGAACTGGGTTGGAGAGCCCCTGACCTGGCCTATGGTTGAACATTTTAAGTGTCTTAAATGTACTGTAGCTCAGTAAAGCTTTCAGTGAAACCACATGCTCAATAGAGTTACATAAGCGAAATAAGGTTAATTATACCACAGAACAGTAGTCTCTGAAAAAACATCACTTTCATTTGAGGAAATTAGATCATGCTGATATCATTGGACACGTAGAAGAGAAGTTAAATTCAGAATGACTGGCCTTTGCTTCTTTTCTGGACTTCCCTCTTCTCCTTACCACCTCCTGGTTTTAACACAACAACAACAACAACAACAACAACACAACATGTTAAACTGTTGTCACATCACAGTACTGGATGAAAAGTTATGTTAACACAAATGTCACACCCTGATCTGTTCAATCAATAAAATTAATTTATGAAGCCCTTTTTACATCAGCAGATGTCACAAAGTGCTATACAGAAACCCAGCCTAAAACCCCAAGCAGTAAGCAATACAGATGTAGAAGCACAGTGGCTAGGAAAACACCCTAGAAAGGCAGAAACCAAGGAAAAAACCTAGAGAGGAACCATGTTCTGAGGGGGGGCCAGTCCCCTTCTGGCTGTGGAGATTATAACAGTACGTGGTCATTAAGGCCTGATTTTTCTCCAAGATGTTCAAACGTTCATAGATGACCAGCAGGGTCAAATAATAATCACAGCGTTTGTAGAGGTTGCAACAGGTCAGAACATCAGGAGTAAATGTCACTTGGCTTTTCATAGCCGGGCATTTAGAGGTTGAAATAGCAGGTGCGGTAGAGCGAGAGAGTTGAAAACAGCAGGTCTGGGACAAGGTAGCACATCCGGTGAACAGGTCAGGGTTCCATAGCCGCAGGCAGAAGAGTGGAAACTGGAGCAGCAGCACGACCAGGTGGACTGGGGACAGCAAGGAGTCATCAGGCCAGGTAGTCCTGAGGCATGGTCCTAGGGCTCAGGTCATCCGGGATGAGAGGGAGAGAGAGAGAATTAGAGGGAGCATACTTAAATTCACACAGGACACCGGATAAGACAGGAGAATAACACCAGATATAACAGACTGACAGACTAGCCCCCCGGCACATAGACTATTGCAGCATAGATACTGGAGGCTGAGACAGGGGGGGGTCGGGAGACACTGTGGCCCCATCCAACGATACCCCCAGACAGGGCCAACCAGGCAGGATATAACCCCACCCACTTTGTCAAAGCACAGCCCCACACCACCAGAGGGATATCAACAGACCACCAACCTACTACCTTGAGACAAGGCTGAGAATAGCCGACAAAGATCTCCTCCACTGCATGAGCCCAAGGGGGCGACAAACTGGACAGGAAGATCACGTCAGTGACTCAACCCACTCAAGTAACGTACCCGTCCTAGGGACAGCAATGGAAAGCACCAGTATCTTTCCATTCACCTTCGCACCCCCTGGTTACAGCACCCTGGATACAGCACCCTGGTTACAGCACCCTGGTTACAGCACCCTGAATTCCCCCCTTTCAGCACTCACCTCTCCCATGGTCCCGTTCACGTAGTCCCCAGCTGCTGACCGGGAGTTCCTGGACCTTAAGCACCGCTTCACCACAGCTCCAATATGAATCCATCCGGACCCCGTCCCGTCAGTTCGTGGTGGAGGTAGACCCTTTGGATGTTGGAGTTGGGGCCGTCCTGTCCCAGTGTTCTGCCCTGGACCTTAAGCTGCATCCCTGCTCCTTCTTCTCCCATCGTCTTAACGCCAAGGAGAGGAATTATGATGTGGGGAATCGAGAACTACTCGCGGTGAAGATGGCATTGGAGGAGTGGGGGCGCTGGTTAGAGGGGGGCGGAACATCCATTCATTGTGTGGACGGATCACAAGAACCTGGAATATCTGCACACTGCCAAGCGGCTTAACTCCAGGCTAGCTCGATGGGCCCTGCTGTTCACCCGGTTCAACACCTGGAGCCAGCAACTTGTGTAGGTAGAATACGCACGCAACACCCTCCCCTGCTCAGCCACTGGTCTCTCGCCTTTCGAGATTTCGATGGGTTATCAGCCCCACGCTCTTCCCTGAGCTGTGGCCGTACCTAGAAGAGAGCCCGGTCTGCTCTTCTCAAGACCCCCTCCAGGTATCGATGACAGGCGGACCGCCACCGGACCCCGGCTCCCGTTATCGTCTCGGGCAGAGGGTATGGATGTCCACTCGGGATCTGCCCCTCCGGGTGGAGTCCAGCAAACTTTCCCCCCATTTTATCTGACCTTTCCCCATCCCTAAGATCCTTAGCCCCTCTGCTGTTCGTCTTCTGTTGCCCAGCACCCTCCGTATACATCCCATTTTTCATGTATCAAGGATTGTAAACCTTTGTCTCACAGCCCTCTGTCTCCTCTTGTCTCGTCAAGCCTACTCTGCCTGCCCTATCCTGACCCTGCCTGCTGTTCTGTATCTTACTGTCTCTGCCCTGGATTACCGACCTCTGCCTGCCCTTGACCTGTCGTCTGCTGCCCCCTGTTTTGTTAATAAACATCTGTGATTCGAACTGTCTGCATCTGGGGCTTATCCTGAGTTCTGATAACAAACAGATATGAGTATCCCCATGTCCTGACCCACCGTGTGTGTTCCCGACCCAGAAGGCAGCAGGAATGAGGAACAGAAACAGAGCTCTGGAGACCACCACCAGGACCCAGCTCAGACCACAGTCAGGAAGACAGCAGGAATGAGGAACAGAAACAGAGCTCTGGAGACCACCACCAGGACCCAGCTCAGACCACAGTCAGGAAGACAGCAGGAATGAGGAACAGAAACAGAGCTCTGGAGACCACCACCAGGACCCAACTCAGACCACAGTCAGGAAGACAGCAGGAATGAGGAACAGAAACAGAGCTCTGGAGACCACCACCAGGACCCAGCTCAGACCACAGTCAGGAAGACAGCAGGAATGAGGAACAGAAACAGAGCTCTGGAGACCACCACCAGGACCCAGCTCAGACCACAGTCAGGAAGACAGCAGGAATGAGGAACAGAAACAGAGCTCTGGAGACCACCACCAGGACCCAACTCAGACCACAGTCAGGAAGACAGCAGGAATGAGGAACAGAAACAGAGCTCTGGGAGACCACCACCAGGACCCAGCTCAGACCACAGTCAGGAAGACAGCAGGAATGAGGAACAGAAACAGAGCTCTGGAGACCACCACCAGGACCCAGCTCAGACCATAAATACATAATTATAATAAATTATAATAATTATTATATTTGCAAAATAAAATGATGTTTTTCTGAGATCATAATATTCTGTGGTATAATTCACCTGACTTCTCTATGCTTTACTGAGCTACTTTGAGTAAACTTCAACCATAGGCTAGGTGTTTGTATGAATCCACAGAAACTGTGCTGTGGTTCTGTTCAGCATCTGTCTTCCTCTAAAGACACACCCCCTTAGCATCTAAGCCACACCTTCTTAGCCTAAGAGTCATATCCTTGTCACTTCTAAGCCAACCCTCTTAATATGTTAGCCACATCTGCTAATTGTCTAAGCCACACCCTCAAACAAAACCTCTGAAAGGTTGCTGGAGCCTTTCCAAACAGAATGGTATGACCTTAACATTGAGGAGACCATAGGGCAGAATTTCCGAAACTTGGTCCTGCGGACCCCAAGGGGTGCACATTTAAAAAAACAAAACGTTCCATAGGGGTAGACTACGTCAGTCTTGGATCATCTGTCTTGCAAGTAGCGCTGTCACATTATCTCTTTTTGATACATGCAGTGTCTTCATAATTCATCACACCTAATTTTATAATCAATTCTAAATGCCTATGGCAATGAAAGTAAAATCAGTAAATCAAATTAAACTAAATCAATATTTATTCAAGGTACATTTAAAACATATCACTTCCCTTTACAAAAATATATATGACCATATTTCCTGAAGTTTTGAAAATATTATTTTACTCTGATAGATTCAATGCAGATGTGTTCTACAGTCAAATTAATGCAAGCTTAAAAACATCAATTTTAATAATTATAAAGGCAAAAAATAATCCTCAACCATAATAAAATGACTCTAAACTCATTGTCAGACGTTGAGAGAGAGAGAAAGATATTGGAAGTTACAAGTATTCCATAAAAAGTAAAATAACTGGTAATAACATCAAAGTTCTTGTCCTCCCAGTTAAGACTATAATGGTTCAAGTCTAACACCCTGCTGGTATTGATGAATGGTATAGGTCTCACTCTGCTGGTATTGATGGATGGTATAGGTCTCACACTCTGCTGGTATTGATGGCTGGTATAGGTCTCACACTCTGCTGGTATTGATGGCTGGTATAGGTCTCTCACTCTGCTGGTATTTATGGATGGTATAGGTCTCCCTCTGCTGGTATTGAGGGATGGTATAGGTCTCACACTCTGCTGGTATTGATGGCTGGTATAGGTCTCTCTCTGCTGGTATTGATGGATGGTATAGGTCTCTCTCTGCTGGTATTGATGGCTGGTATAGGTCTCACTCTGCTGGTATTGATGGCTGGTATAGGTCTCACTCTGCTGGTATTGATGGCTGGTATAGGTCTCACACTCTGCTGGTATTGATGGATGGTTCAAGTCTAACACCCTGCTGGTATTGATGGCTGGTATAGGTCTCACTCTGCTGGTATTGATGGATGGTATAGGTCTCACACTCTGCTGGTATTGATGGATGGTATAGGTCTCACACTCTGCTGGTATTGATGGATGGTATAGGTCTCTCACTCTGCTGGTATTGATGGATGGTATAGGTCTCACTCTGCTGGTATTGATGGATGGTATAGGTCTCACACTCTGCTGGTATTGATGGCTGGTATAGGTCTCTCTCTGCTGGTATTGATGGATGGTATAGGTCTCTCTCTGCTGGTATTGATGGCTGGTATAGGTCTCACTCTGCTGGTATTGATGGCTGGTATAGGTCTCACTCTGCTGGTATTGATGGATGGTATAGGTCTCTCACCCTGCTGGTATTGATGGATGGTATAGGTCTCACTCTGCTGGTATTGATGGCTGGTATAGGTCTCACACTCTGCTGGTATTGATGGATGGTATAGGTCTCACACCCTGCTGGTATTGATGGATGGTATAGGTCTCACACTCTGCTGGTATTGATGGATAGTATAGGTCTCACACACTGCTGGTATTGATGGATGGTATAGGTCTCACACCCTGCTGGTATTGATGGCTGGTATAGGTCTCACACTCTGCTGGTATTGATGGATGGTATTGGTCTCACACCCTGCTGGTATTGATGGATGGTATAGGTCTCACCCTGCTGGTATTGATGGCTGGTATAGGTCTCACTCTGCTGGTATTGATGGATGGTATAGGTCTCACACTCTGCTGGTATTGATGGCTGGTTTCAGTCTCACACTCTGCCGGTATTGATGGATGGTATAGGTCTCACACTCTGCTGGTATTGATGGATGGTTTGGTCTCACTCTGCTGGTATTGATGGAGGGTATAGGTCTCACTCTGCTGGTATTGATGGCTGTGTAGGTACTGAAGTCAGAGTTCTGGACTCTCTTCTTCTTCTTTGGTCTCCTCTGTCCCTGACGGGTATCCAACGAGGCATAACACAGATCTCCTTCATCCTGAGAGAGAGAGAGAGAGAGAGAGAGAGAGAGAGAGAGAGAGAGAGAGAGAGAGAGAGAGAGAGAGAGAGAGAGAGAGAGAGAGAGAGAGAGAGAGAGAGAGAGAGAGAGAGAGAGAGAGAGAGAGAGAGAGAGAGAGAGAGAGAGAGAGAGAGAGAGAGAGAGAGAGAGAGAGAGAGAGAGAGAGAGAGGAAGAGTTATCACCATTAAAACAACAAGTAAAGAACACATCTGATATTGAGCTGTCAATTTAACATGGTCTACATTAGTTTACCAGAGTATTTGAAAGAAGGTTTGATTGATTTATTGATTGATTGATGGTTGATTGGTTGGATCAATGATTGATTGATTATTTCATTGATTGATTGAGTTGGAGAGTATTACAGATTAAGTGAGAGTGAGTGTATTCTGACTTTTTAAATACCATAGTGACTTTTATCAAATAAAGGAATGAGTAAAAGAGTGCTATAAAAGAGTGAAGGAGCATATACAGCTTGTAAATAATGACTTAACAATGAATGAGTGACTAAGTGACTCCTGACAGAGAGTGAGAGAGTGAGTTTACCTGTTGTTCTGCAGAAGGAGTAGACACAGGAAGAGGAGAGGAGAGCAGACACAGGACACAGACTGAACAGCAACATCCAACACAGTCCACAGTCTACATCAGGAGAGGAGGAGGGGGACTCAGGAGGACTGACGTCTGGACAAAACATTAAACACAAACAGAACTACATTCTTAGATGATCTACTGCTGATTGGATGTTTACAGATGAACTTGAGGCAATGGTTTATGACCTTAGATCAGCCTCGGATGATTGATTCAGAATAACATTTAATGGAACCCAGACACACCAATACTAATACAATATGAATAATACTAAAGATACAGCCATAACATACAGACAGAATAATAATTGTTCTTACCAAGTGAAATCCTAGTGGTGATGTTTCCATAGTGGTAGAAGTCCCAATGGTGGAACAAGCTCCCTCACGACGCCAGGACAGCGGAGTCACTCACCACCTTCCGGAGGCATTTGAAACCCCACCTCTTTAAGGAATACCTGGGATAGGATAAAGTAATTATTCTACCCCCCCCCCCCCCAAAAAAAAATTGTAAAGTGGTTATCCCACTGGCTATAGGGTGAACGCACCAATTGGTGAGTCGCTCTGGATAAGAGCGTCTGCTAAATGACGTAAATGTGCCCTTGAGCAAGGCACTTAACCCTAATTGCTCCTGTAAGTCGCTCTGGATAAGAGCGTCTGCTAAATGACTAAAATGTAAATGTAAATGTAAGTCTATCCATTTAATACCTCCTTTCCCTCAGTCCTCCCCTCAGACCTGAAACCCAGGCCCCCCTTAACCCCTCAGTCCTCCCCTCAGACCTGAAACCCAGGCCCCCTTAACCCCTCAGTCCTCCCCTCAGACCTGAAACCCAGGCCCCCCTTAACCCCTCAGTCCTCCCCTCAGACCTGAAACCCAGGCCCCCTTAACCCCTCAGTCCTCCCCTCAGACCTGAAACCCAGCCCCCCTTAACCCCCTCAACCTCCTCTCAGACCTGAAACCCAGCCCCACTTAACCCCTCAGTCCTCCCCTCAGACCTGAAACCCAGCCCCACTTAACCCCTCAGTCCTCCCCTCAGACCTGAAACCCAGATCCCCCTTAACCCCTCAGTCCTCCCCTCAGACCTGAAACCCAGGCCCCCCTTAACCCCTCAGTCCTCCCCTCAGACCTGAAACCCAGGCCCCCCTTAACCCCTCAGTCCTCCCCTCAGACCTGAAACCCAGGCCCCCCTTAACCTCTCAGTCCTCCCCTCAGACCTGATTGGCGGAGAAGACACACTCAGTACAAAGGAAACCCACACTGACTTCCTGTTGTTGCCATGGTGCTGTCATTCAGCCAGAAGAAGGGAGTCCAAGCGTTATTATTACAAGTTAATTTGTCACAGATATCTCTCCCCTTCACACATATTGACCAGAGTGTGTATGGCAAACTTTAGGTCTAAAATTAGACCTACTTCCTGACTACAGATATAAAGACCTACTTTAGGTCTAACATTAGTCCTACTACCTGACTACAGGTATAAAGTCTACTTTAGGTCTAATATTAGTCCTACTGCCTGACTACAGGTATAAAGGCATACTTTAGGTCTAACATTAGTCCTACTACCTGACTACAGGTATAAAGGTCTACTTTAGGTCTAACATTAGTCCTACTACCTGACTACAGGTATAAAGGCCTACTTTAGGTCTAATATTAGTCCTACTGCCTGACTACAGGTATAAAGGCCTACTTTAGGTCTAACATTAGTCCTACTGCCTGACTACATGTATAAAGGCCTACTTTAGGTCTAACATTAGTCCTACTACCTGACTACAGGTATAAAGGCCTACTTTAGGTCTAATATTAGTTCTACTGCCTGACTACAGGTATAAAGGCATACTTTAGGTCTAACATTAGTCATACTACCTGACTACAGGTATAAAGGTCTACTTTAGGTCTAACATTAGTACTACTGCCTGACTACAGGTATAAAGGCCTACTTTAGGTCTAACATTAGTCCTACTACCTGACTACAGGTATGAAGGCCTACTTTAAGTCTAACATTAGTCCTACTGTCTGACTACAGGTATAAAGGCCTATAGTCCTACTTTAGGTCTAAGATTAGTCTTACTACCTGACTACAGATATAAAGGCCTACTTTAGGTGTAACATTAGTCCTACTACCTGACTACAGGTATTAAGGTCTACTTTAGGTCTAACATTAGTCCTACTGCCTGACTACAGGTATAAAGGCCTGCTTTAGGTCTAACATTAGTCCTACTGCCTGACTACAGGTATAAAGGCCTACTTTAGGTCTATTTATTTTTTATTTATTTTATTTCACCTTTATTTAACCAGGTAAGCCAGTTGAGAACAAGTTCTCATTTACAACTGCGACCTGGCCAAGATAAAGCAAAGCAGTGCGATAAAAACAACAAAGAGTTACATATGGGGTAAAAAACATAAAGTCAAAAATACAACAGAAAATATATATACAGTGTGTGCAAATGTAGCAAGTTATGGAGGTAAGGCAATAAATAGGCTATAGTGCAAAATAATTACAATAGTATTAACACTGGAATGCTAGATGTGCAAGAGATTATGTGCAAATAGAGATACTGGGGTGCAAAAGAGCAAAATAAATAACAATATAGGGATGAGGTAGTTGGGTGGGCTAATTTCAGATGGGCTGTGTACAGGTGCAGTGATCGGTAAGGTGCTCTGACAACTGATGCTTAAAGTTAGTGAGGGAGATAAGAGTCTCCAGCTTCAGAGATTTTTGCAATTCGTTCCAGTCATTGGCAGCAGAGAACTGGAAGGAATGGCGGCCAAAGGAGGTGTTGGCTTTGGGAATGACCAGTGAGATATACCTGCTGGAGCGCAGACTACGGGTGGGTGCTGCTATGGTGACCAATGAGCTAAGATAAGGCGGGATTTGCCTAGCAGTGATTTATAGATGGCCTGGAGCCAGTGGGTTTGACGACGAACATGTAGTGAGGACCAGCCAACAAGAGCGTACAGGTCACAGTGGTGGGTAGTGTATGGGGCTTTGGAGACAAAACGGATGGCACTGTGATAGACTACATCCAATTTGCTGAGTAGAGTGTTGGAGGCTATTTTGTAAATGACATCGCCGAAGTCAAGGATCGGTAGGATAGTCAGTTTTACGAGGGCATGTTTGGCAGCATGAGTGAAGGAGGCTTTGTTGCGAAATAGGAATGTCACGGTTCAGACAGACGACAAGAGGACCACAATTGCGTCACACCAGAAAGTTTATTTAAACTTAAGGGAAAAGGGAAGTAGGGAGTGAGTGAAGGCTCCAGGGGTTATCCCGTCCAATGTGCTGGGTCTGTGCCTCCCCCCAGTGGCAGCGATGCGTCCGATGACGCCGGTGGTTGGTGGTCCAGAAGTCCTGGGGGGGGGAGGAAACACAGACACAACGGGGCGGATGAAAACAGGCAGAAGTACAGTTCAAGGGAAATCCAAATACGTTGTAGCAAGGCAGAAGGCTGGTCAGAGTTACCGGGGGTCGAAGAGTAGTCAGAAGTCGTAATGGCAGAAAGCAGGTCTGGTTTTCCTGGGGCAGAAGAGTATCCAAGAATCAGGCAGGTCCGGGGGTCACAAAACAAGGGTGAGCCCGAAGCGCGAGCACACAGGTTCGGGTGTGAGCTTTGCAGACTGATCTGACAAAGGAGAGCTGAAAGACGGGACTTTAAATACTGGGGAGAGGTTAGTGGGTAATGCAGCGCAGCTGGCAGAGTAATTAGGAGCCGAGCAGAGCAGGGACAGGTGGAGCTCGTTAGGCTGAGTAGAGAGAGAGAGATGAGCAGAGTGGAAGATAGTGGAAACACATTAAGGTGGTAACCCGGTGGAGTGAGAGGGCTCATGACAGAACCCCCCCAAGGGACGGCCCCAGAAGTCCCAAGAGCAACACCACGCCGGGCGGGAGGAGGGAGCCGGAGGAGGGCTAGAACTCCTCCGAACGGTCCGAGCGAACGCCCTCATCCTCGGAGGAAGCCGGAGGGCCGTGGTCGGGGAGATGGGACAGGTCCCGAGACAGGATCAGGCACAGGACAGGAAGCCGAGCGGGCAGGACGGGTTAGGGATCCCTCTGGGGCGGCCCCTACGGATTGCAGGTTGATCAGGATGCCGTTGGTGGAAGGCGGTGATGAGAGTCCTATCCACAATCCGACTAGCTGGCACCCAGGTCCTTTCCTCAGGTCCATAGCCCTCCCAGTCAATGAGGTACTGGAGACCCCTACCCCTCCGTCTGGACCGAAGCAGGCGGCGGACGGTGTAAACCAGACCACCATCGGCGAGCCGTGGAGGAGGAGGAGCAAGGCGCAGCAGGGACCAGCGGACTCTCATGAATGGGCTTAATCTTAGACACATGGAAAGTGGGGTGCACCCTCATGGAATTAGGCAGTTGGAGCCGGACAGCAGTTGGGCTAATCACTCTTATGATAGGGAATGGGCCAATGAACCGAGGTGCCAACTTCTGCGACTCCACCCTGAGTGGCAGGTTCCTTGACGACAACCACACCCTTTGACCAACATGGTAGGTGGGAGCAGGGATTCTCCGACGGTTGGCCCCGGTAGTGTAGCTGGCAACGGATCTGAGAAGTGTGGCTCGGGCCTGTGACCAGGTGCGGCGACATCGACGGGCAAACGCAAGTGCAGATGGGCAAGTAACCTCCCCTTCCTGACTGGCAAATAGAGGAGGCTGGTATCCATAAACACATTGGAAAGGGGACATACCGATGGCAGAGCAGGTCAGAGAATTGTGTGCGTACTCCACCCATGTCAATTGCTGCGACCAGGAGTGGGGGTTGCGTGAAGTCATGCATCGCAGTGCCTTCTCGAGCTCCTGATTTGCCCGCTCTGACTGCCCATTGGATTGGGGATGGAATCCGAAGTCAGACTGACTGTGGCTCCCAGCAGGTGACAGAACTCCTTCCAAAAAGCGGAGGAGAATTGTGGACCACGGTCAGAAACTACATCCTTTGGCAGTCCGTGGATCCGGAAGACGTGTTCCAGGACCACCTGGGCGGTCTCCTTGGCGGTTGGGAGCTTGGGGAGGGGAATGAAGTGTGCCATCTTGCTGAATCGGTCAACTATGGTGAGAATGACGGTCTTGCCCCTTGAAGGGGGCAGCCCCGTGACAAAGTCAAGGGCGATGTGAGACCAGGGACGTCTGGGCACAGGCAGGGGCTGCAGCAATCCGGCTGGGGGCTGGCAGGACGACTTGTGTTGGTTGCAGATGGGGCAGGCTTGGACGAATTCCCGTACATCCTTTCTCAGAGCGGGCCACCAGAACCTCTGGGCGAGCAGGTTGTAAGTGCGGGTGGAGCCAGGGTGACAAGCTAGGCGGAGTCATGTCCCCACTGAGCGACCTGGGACCTTAGGGTTTTCGGGGACAAAAAGGCGGTCAGCTGGGCAAGTGCTGGGACCGGGCTGGTTACGGAGAGCTTCCAGCACCTGTTCCTCAACAGCCCAGGTCAGAGCTGCTACGATGCAGGGACTTGGCAGAATCGACACAGGATCCTTGGAGGGGTTGTCATCCTTCTGGAATTGACGGGAGAGGGCGTCTGGCTTGGTGTTGCGTGATCCAGGCCGGTATGACAGAGTGAAATTAAACCTGGTGAAGAACAGGGCCCAGCGGGACTGCCTGGAGTTCAACCGTTTGGCCGTGCGGATGTACTCCAAGTTCTTATGATCGGTCCAAACGAGAAATGGAATGGTGGACCCCTCCAGCCAGTGACGCCACTCCTCCAAGGCAAGCTTCACAGCCAGCAGCTCTCGGTTCCCTATGTCGTAATTGCACTCAGAGGGGGACAACCGACGTGAGAAAAAGGCACAGGGATGGAGCTTCCTATCCTCCGCAGCCCACTGAGAAATCACAGCACCAACTCCCACATCCGAGGCGTCCACCTCCACAATGAATTGCCGGTCCACGTCAGGCATCTGGAGGATGGGAGCGGAGGTGAACCTTACCTTGAGGGTACTGAAGGCCTTGTCGGCTGCTGGGGTCCAGGTGAAGGGTTGCTTGGTGCTGGTTAGAGCAGTGAGAGGGGCAGCAACGGTACTGTAGTTCCGGATAAACTTTCTATAGAAGTTAGCAAACCCCAGAAACTGTTGCAGCTTCTTTCTGTTCTCCGGAACTGGCCATGACGTGACTGCTGATACTTTGGCAGGATCCATTTGGATACTTCCCTCTGCCACTATGTACCCCAGGAAGGCCACTGTCTTGACGTGAAACTCACATTTCTCTGCCTTGGCGTAGAGGAAATTCTCCAGAAGACGATGAAGGACTTGCTGGACATGGCGGGTGTGTTCAGACAGGTTTCTGGAGTAGATTAAGATGTCATCCAGGTAAACGAAGACAAACTTGTTTAACATGTCCCGCAGTACATCATTCACTAGAGCCTGGAACACAGCAGGAGCATTGGTGAGGCCAAAAGGCATAACCAGATACTCGTAGTGGCCTGTTGGTGTATTGAATGCGGTCTTCCATTCATCTCCCTCCCGGATCCGCACTAGGTGGTAAGCGTTTCTGAGATCCAACTTGGTAAAAACAGTGGCTCCCTGGAGCAACTCAAAAGCAGAGGTGAGCAGAGGGAGAGGGTAACGGTTTTTCACTGTGATGTCGTTGAGTCCCCTGTAGTCGATGCAGGGGCGAAGAGATCCGTCCCTCTTCCCCACAAAGAAGAAGCCAGCACCAGCCGGAGATGAAGATGAACGGATCAATCCTGTGGACAGAGAGTCATTGATGTAGTCCTCCATGGACCTTCTTTCAGGAGCAGACAACGAATAAAGACGGCCCCTTGGAGGGGCTGTTCCAGGGAGGAGGTCGATGGCACAGTCGTACGGTCGGTGAGGGGGCAGAGATGTGGCTCTTGCTTTGTTAAACACTTCTCTGAGACCATGGTAGCATTCTGGGACATGGGAGAGGTCAGGGGCGGAGTTAGTAGGTACTGGCCGAGGGGGTAGTGCGGCAGCAAGCAGGCAGGTTCGGTGGCAGTCCTCTCCCCACTCCCTGATCACCCCGGTCACCCAGTCGAGCTGAGGGTTGTGCCGGGCGGAGCCATGGGTAACCCAGGATGAGGGGTTGGCCTGAGAGGGGAGCAGGTGAAACTGGATAGTTTCTTGATGGTTTCCGGACAGACCCATCAAGACCGGGGCCGTGACATGAGTGACCGATCCGAGTAAGTGTCCGTCCAGTGCCCGGGCAGGAATAGGAGGTGTCAAACGGAGGTTCTCCAGTCCCAGTTGGCGTGCCAGCTTGATGTCCATTATGTTGGCTTCGGCGCCAGAATCCACCAGAGCAGCCAGGGTGTGAGTAGAGTCAGAGAGGCGGAGGTGAACTTGCAGCAAGGGTTTGCGGTCGGAGGACTGGATGGTCATTGAGCTCAACCGGACTCCCCCTATGCCCGGTGAGCTTCGGCTTTTCAAAGGGCAGGTTACCACACGATGTCCATCACCTCCACAATAGAGGCAGAGGTTTGAGGTGAAGCGGCGCTGGCGCTCTGCAGGAGTGAGAGAGGCTCGCCCAATCTCCATAGGCTCAGACTGATCAAGCTGACTTGGGTGAGTGGCAGTAGCTGACAGGAGCCCAGTCGGATCTCTCCGAATGCCGGTAGTTGGTGGACCTTGGCGCCCCCCTCTCACGGACGACGGGTCTGTATCCTTCTGTCGATCCGGACAGTCAGTGCGATGGCTTCATCAAGAGTGGAAGGCAGTTCATGGGAGACCAACTCGTCCCTGATATAGTCAGCCAAGCTATGGAAGAACGCGTCCACCAACGATGGTGTGTTCCAAGAACTTCGTCTTGCCAGGGTTCGGAAGTCGATGGAATGGTCTGCGACTGTACGTCTGCCTTGTCGAATACTGAACAGTTCACGAGACGCCTCTGCGGTTGGTGAATCCAGGTCAAACACCTTCAGCATCTCCTCAGCAAACAGGTCGAAGGTTGCACATGCGGGGGTTTGACGTTCGAACTCTGCTGTTCCCCAGAGTCGAGCTCGGCCCGTCAGGTGAGTGATGGCATACCCGACCCTAGCCCCCTCCGTGGCGAAGGTCCTTGGCTGCAAGGAGAACTGAAGTCGGCAGCTAGTCAGGAATGGCCGGACCTGGGTAGAATCGCCGTTGAACCGCTCGGGGTTTCCAATCTTGGGTTCCGGGGCAGCGGCTGAAATGACCGGGCAGGTAACTCGGAGGCAGGGCTGGTGGGCAGACTGGCTGGGGTAAGGTTGGTGAGGAGTTGGATGATCCTGGCGAGTTGTTGTTGCTGCTGCTGGGACTGCTGCTGGTGCTGCTGGAACTGCTGATGCTGTTGGTAGCCGACCTGAAGCAGAGAGGTGATGTCGCCGCTCATGCGGCCTAGCTCTCTCTCAGTGTGTTCCAGGCGTAGCATGGCGGTGGGTTGCTCAGGTTCTTCGGTTTCCATGTCGGGGAAGTGTGCGCTGAGTCCATGATGGTCAGATCGTACTGTCACGGTTCAGACAGACGACAAGAGGACCACAATTGGCGTCACACCAGAAAGTTTATTTAAACTTAAGGGAAAAGGGAAGTAGGGAGTGAGTGAAGGCTCCAGGGGTTATCCCGTCCAATGTGCTGGGTCTGTGCCTCCCCCAGTGGCAGCGATGCGTCCGATGACGCGGTGGTTGGTGGTCCAGAAGTCCTGGGGGAGGAAACACAGACACAACGGGGCGGATGAAAACAGGCAGAAGTACAGTTCAAGGGAAATCCAAATACGTTGTAGCAAGGCAGAAGGCTGGTCAGAGTTACCGGGGTCGAAGAGTAGTCAGGAGTCGTAATGGCAGAAAGCAGGTCTGGTTTTCCTGGGGCAGAAGAGTATCCAAGAATCAGGCAGGTCCGGGGTCACAAAACAAGGGTGAGCCCGAGCGCGAGCACACAGGTTCCGGGTGTGAGCTTTGCAGACGATCTGACAAAGGAGAGCTGAAAGACGGGACTTTAAATACTGGGAGAGGTTAGTGGGTAATGCAGCGCAGCTGGCAGAGTAATTAGAGCCGAGCAGAGCAGGGACAGGTGGAGCTCGTTAGGCTGAGTAGAGAGAGAGAGATGAGCAGAGTGGAAGATAGTGGAAACACATTAAGGTGGTAACCCGGTGGAGTGAGAGGGCTCATGACAAGGAAGCCGATTCTAGATTTAACTTTGGATTGGAGATTCTTTATGTGAGTCTGGAAGGAGAGTTTACAGTCTAACCAGACACCTAGGTATTTGTAGTTGTCCACATACTCTAGGTCAGACCCATCAAGAGTGATGATTCTAGTCGGGTGGGCGGGTGCCAGCAGCGTTCGATTGAAAAGCATGCATTTAGTTTTACTAGTGTTTAAGAGCAGTTGGAGGCTACTGAAGGAGTGTTGTATGGCATTGAAGCTCGTTTGGAGGTTTGTTAACACAGTGTCCAATGAAGGGCCAGATGTATTCAAAATGGTGTCGTCTGCGTAGAGGTGGATCTGAGAGTCACCAGCAGCAAGAGCGACATCATTGATATACACGGAGAAAAGTGTCAGCCCAAGAATTGAACCCTGTGGCACCCCCCATAGAGACTGCCATAGGTCCAGACAACAGGCCCTCCGATTTGACACACTGAACTCTATCTGAGAAGTAGTTGGTGAACCAGGCGAGGCAGTCA
This sequence comes from Coregonus clupeaformis, assembly GCF_020615455.1. NCBI lineage: Eukaryota > Metazoa > Chordata > Actinopteri > Salmoniformes > Salmonidae > Coregonus > Coregonus clupeaformis. The sequence goes on along the minus strand of NW_025533901.1, from coordinate 282,358 downwards.
TTTGAGAAACCAAGGCTATTTAGTCTGCCAATAAGAATGCGGTGGTTGACAGAGTCGAAAGCCTTGGCCAGGTTGATGAAGACGGCTGCACAGTACTGTCTATTATCAATCGCGGTTATAATATTGTTTAGGACCTTGAGCGTGGCTGAAGTGCACCCATGACCAGCTCGGAAACCGGATTGCATAGCGGAGAAGGTACGGTGGTATTCGAAATGGTCGGTAATCTGTTTGTTAACTTGGCTTTCAAATACTTTCGAAAGGCAGGGCAGGATGGATATAGGTCTGTAGCAGTTTGGATCTAGAGTGTCACCCCCTTTGAAGAGGGGGATGACCGCGGCAGCTTTCCAATCTCTGGGGATCTCAGACGTTAGGAAAGAGAGGTTGAACAGGCTAGTAATAGGGGTTGCGACAATTTCGGCGGCTAGTTTTAGAAAGAAAGGGTCCAGATTGTCTAGCCCAGCTGATTTGTAGGGGTCCAGATTTTGCAGCTCTTTCAAAACGTCTGCAATCTGAATTTGTGTGAAGGAGAAGCGGGGGGGGCATGGGCAAGTTTCAGCGGAGGGTGCAGAGTTGGTGGCCGGGGTAGTGTTAGCCAGATGGAAAGCATGGCCAGCTGTAGCAAAATGCTTGTTGAAATTCTCGATTATTGTAGATTTATCGGTGGTGATAGTGTTTCCTAGCCTCAGTGCAGTGGGCAACTGGGAGGAAGTGCTCTTATTCTCCATGGACTTTACAGTGTCCCAAAACTTTTTGGAGTTAGTGCTACAGGATGCAAATTTCTGTTTGAAAAAGTTTGCCTTTGCTTTCCTGACTGCTTGTGTATATTAGTTCCTAACTTCCCTGAAAAGTTGCATATCGCGGGGGCTATTTGATGCTAATGCAGTACGCCACAGGATGTTTTTGTGTTGGTCAAGGGCAGTCAAGTCTGAGGAGAACCAGGTGCTATATCGGTTCTTAGATCTGTATTTTTTGAATGGGGCATGTTTATTTAAGATTGAGAGGAAATTACTTTTAAGGAACAACCAGGCATCCTCTACTGACGGAATGAGATCTATATCCATCCAGGATACCTGGGCCAGGTCAATTAGGAAGGCCTGCTCGCTAAAGTGTTTTAGGGAGCGTTTGACAGTGATGAGGGGTGGTCGTTTGACCGCGGATCCGTTACGGACGCAGGCAATAAGGCAGTGATCGCTGAGATCCTGGTTGAAGACAGCTGAGGTTTATTTAGAGGGTATGTTAGTCAGGATGATATCTATGAGGGTACCCATGTTTACAGATTTAGGGTTGTACCTGGTAGGTTCGTTGATAATTTGCGTGAGATTGAGGGCATCTAGTTTGGATTGTAGGATGGCCTAACATTAGTCCTACTGCCTGACTAACATTAGTCCTACTGATCTAACATTAGTCCTACTGCCTGACTACAGGTATAAACTGATCTAACATTAGTCCTACTGCCTGACTACAGGTATAAAGGCCTACTTTAGGTCTAACATTCGTCCTACTACCTGACTACAGGTATAAAGGCCTACTTTAGGTCTAACATTAGTCCTACTGCCTGACTACAGGTATAAAGACCTATAGGCCTACTTTAGGTCTAACATTAGTCCTACTACCTGACTACAGGTATAAAGGCCTACTTTAGGTCTAACATTAGTCCTACTGCCTGACTACAAGTATAAAGGCCTATAGTCCTAGTTTAGGTCTAAGATTAGTCCTACTACCTGACTACAGGTATAAAGGCCTACTTTAGGTCTAAGATTAGTCCTACTACCTGACTACAGGTATAAAGGCCTACTTTAGGTCTAACATTAGTTCTACTGCCTGACTACAGGTATAAAGTCTACTTTAGGACTAACATTAGTCCTACTGCCTGACTACAGGTATAAAGGCCTACTTTAGGTCTAACATTAGTCCTACTGCCTGACTACAGGTATAAAGGCCTATAGTCCTACTTTAGGTCTAAGATTAGTCCTACTACCTGAATACAGGTATAAAGGCATACTTTAGGTCTAAGATTAGTCCTACTACCTGACTACAGGTATAAAGTTCTACTTTAGGTCTAACATTAGTCCTACTGCCTGACTACAGGTATAAATACCTATAGGTCTACTTTAGGTCTAACATTAGTCCTACTGCCTGACTACAGGTATAAAGGCCTACTTTAGGTCTAACATTAGTCCTACTGCCCGACTACAGGTATAAAGGCCTATAGTCCTACTTTAGGTCTAACATTAGTCCTACTGCCTGACTACAGGTATAAAGGCCTACTTTAGGTCTAAGATTAGTCCTACTACCTGACTACAGGTATAAAGGCCTACTTTAGGTCTAACATTAGTTCTACTGCCTGACTACAGGTATAAAGTCTACTTTAGGACTAACATTAGTCCTACTGCCTGACTACAGGTATAAAGGCCTACTTTAGGTCTAACATTGGTCCTACTGCCTGACTACAGGTATAAAGGCCTATAGTCCTACTTTAGGTCTAAGATTAGTCCTACTACCTGAATACAGGTATAAAGGCCTACTTTAGGTCTAAGATTAGTCCTACTACCTGACTACAGGTATAAAGTTCTACTTTAGGTCTAACATTAGTCCTACTGCCTGACTACAGGTATAAAGGCCTACTTTAGGTCTAACATTAGTCCTACTGCCTGACTACAGGTATAAAGGCCTATAGTCCTACTTTAGGTCTAACATTAGTCCTACTGCCTGACTACATGTATAAAGGTCTACTTTAGGTCTAACATTAGTCCTACTGCCTGACTACAGGTATAAAGACCTATAGGTCTACTTTAGGTCTAACATTAGTCCTACTGCCTGACTACAGGTATAAAGACATTTAGGCCTACTTTAGGTATAACATTAGTCCTACTGCTTGACTACAGGTATAAAGGCCTACTTTAGGTCTAACATTAGTCCTACTGCCTGACTACAGGTATAAAGCCTACTTTAGGTCTAGCATTAGTCCTACTACCTGACTACAGGTTTAAAGGCCTACTTTAGGTCTAACATTAGTCCTACTGCCTGACTACAGGTATAAAGACCTATAGGCTTACTTTAGGTCTAACATTAGTCCTACTACCTGACTACAGGTATAAAGGCCTACTTTAGGTCTAACATTAGTCCTACTGCCTGACTACAGGTATAAATACCTATAGGTCTACTTTAGGTCTAACATTAGTCCTACTGCCTGACTACAGGTATTTTTTTTTTTTTTTCACCTTTATTTAACCAGGTAAACCAGTTGAGAACAAGTTCTCATTTACAACTGCGACCTGGCCAAGATAAAGCAAAGCAGTGCGATAAAAACAACAACACAGAGTTACATATGTGGTAAAACAAAACAAAGTCAAAAATACAACAGAAATACATATATATACAGTGTGTGCAAATGTAGCAAGTTATGGAGGTAAGGCAATAAATAGGCTATAGTGCAAAATAATTACAATAAGTATTAACACTGGAATGATAGATGTGCAAGAGATGATGTGCAAATAGAGATACTGGGGTACAAATGAGCAAAATAAATAACAATATAGGGACGAGGTAGTTGGGCGGGCTAATTTCAGATGGGCTGTGTACAGGTGCAGTGATCGGTAAGGTGCTCTGACAACTGATGCTTAAGGTTAGTGAGGGAGATAAGTGTCTCCAGCTTCAGAGATTTTTGCAATTTGTTCCAGTCATTGGCAGCAGAGAACTGGAAGGAATGGCGGCCAAAGGAGGTGTTGGCTTTGGGGATGACCAGTGAGATATACCTGCTGGAGCGCAGACTACGGGTGGGTGTTGCTATGGTGACCAATGAGCTAAGATAAGGGATTTGCCTAGCAGTGATTTATAGATGGCCTGGAGCCAGTGGGTTTGGCGACGAATATGTAGTGAGGACCAGCCAACAAGAGCGTACAGGTCACAGTGGTGGGTAGTATATGGGGGCTTTGGAGACAAAACGGATGGCACTGTGATAGACTACATCCAATTTGCTGAGTAGAGTGTTGGAGGCTATTTTGTAAATGACATCGCCGAAGTCAAGGATCGGTAGGATAGTCAGTTTTACGAGGGCATGTTTGGCAGCATGAGTGAAGGAGGCTTTGTTGCGAAATAGGAAGCCGATTCTAGATTTAACTTTGGATTGGAGATTATTAATGTGAGTCTGGAAGGAGAGTTTACAGTCTAACCAGACACCTAGATATTTGTAGTTGTCCACATACTCTAGGTCAGACCCGTCGAGAGTAGTGATTCTAGTCGGGTGGGCGGGGTGCAAGCAGCGTTCGGTTGAAGAGCATGCATTTAGTTTTACTAGTGTTTAAGAGCAGTTGGAGGCTACTGAAGGAGTGTTGTATGGCATTGAAGCTCGTTTGGAGGTTTGTTAACACAGTGTCCAATGAAGGGCCAGATGTATACAAAATGGTGTCGTCTGTGTAGAGGTGGATCTGAGAGTCACCAGCAGCAAGAGCGACGTCATTGATATACACAGAGAAAAGAGTCGGCCCAAGAATTGAACCCTGTGGCACCCCCATAGAGACTGCCATAGGTCCAGACAACAGGCCCTCCGATTTGACACATTGAACTCTATCTGAGAAGTAGTTGGTGAACCAGGCGAGGCAGTCATTTGAGAAACCAAGGCTATTTAGTCTGCCAATAAGAATGCGGTGGTTGACAGAGTCGAAAGCCTTGGCCAGGTCAATGAAAACGGCTGCACAGTACTGTCTATTATCGATCGCGTTATAATATCGTTTAGGACCTTGAGCGTGGCTGAAGTGCACCCATGACCAGCTCGAAACCAGGATTGCATAGCGGAGAAGGTACGGTGGGATTCAAAATGGTCGGTGATCTGTTTGTTGACTTGGCTTTCAAAACTTTGAAAGGCAGGGCAGGATGGATATGGGTCTGTAACAGTTTGGATCTAGAGTGTCACCCCCTTTTGAAGAGGGGGATGACCGCGGCAGCTTTCCAATCTCTGGGGATCTCAGACGTTACAAAAGAGAGATTGAACAGGCTAGTAATAGGGTTGCGACAATTTCGGCGGCTAGTTTTAGAAAGAAAGGGTCCAGATTGTCTAGCCCAGATGATTTGTAGGGGTCCAGATTTTGCAGCTCTTTCAGAACATCAGCTGTCTGGATTTGTGTGGAAGGAGAAGCGGGGGGCATGGGCAAGTTGCAGCGGAGGGTGCAGAGCTGGTGGCCGGGGTAGTGGTAGCCAGGTGGAAAGCATGGCCAGCCGTAGCAAAATGCTTGTTGAAATTCTCGATTATTGTAGATTTATCGGTGGTGATAGTGTTTCTAGCCTCAGTGCAGTGGGCAGCTGGGAGGAAGTGCTCTTATTTTCCATGGACTTTACAGTGTCCCAAAACTTTTTGGAGTTAGTGCTACAAGATGCAAATTTCTGTTTGAAAAAGTTAGCCTTTGCTTTCCTAACTGCTTGTGTATATTGGTTCCTAACTTCCCTGAAAAGTTGCATATCGCGGGGCTATTTGATACTAATGCAGTACGCTACAGGATGTTTTTGTGCTGGTCAAGGGCAGTCAAGTCTGAGGAGAACCAGGGGCTATATCTGTTCTTAGTTCTGTATTTTTTGAATGGGGCATGTTTATTTAAGATTGAGAGGAAAATACTTTTAAAGAACAACCAGGCATCCTCTACTGACGGAATGAGATCTATATCCATCCAGGATACCTGGGCCAGGTCAATTAGGAAGGCCTGCTCGCTGAAGTGTTTTTGGGAGCGTTTGACAGTGATGAGGGTGAGTGTCGTTTGACCGCGGACCCGTTACGGACGCAGGCAATAAGGCAGTGATCGCTGAGATCCTGGTTGAAGACAGCGGAGGTGTATTTGGAGGGTAAGTTAGTCAGGATGATATCTATGAGGGTACCCATGTTTACGGATTTAGGGTTGTACTAGTAGGTTCGTTGATAATTTGTGTGAGATTGAGGTCATCTAGTTTAGATTGTAGGATGGCCGGGTGTTAAGCATATCTCAATTTAGGTCACCAAGCAGTACGAACTCTGAGGATAGATGGGGGCAATCAATTCACATATGGAGTCCAGGGCACAGCTGGGGGCTGAGGGGGGTCTGTAGCAAGCGGCAACAGTGAGAGATTTATTTCTGGAAAGGTGGATTTTAGAAGTAGAAGCTCAAACTGTTTGGGCACAGACCTGGATAGTATGATAGAGCTCTGCAGGCTATCTCTACAGTATATTGCAACTCCACCCCCTTTGGCAGTTCTATCTAGACGGGAAATGTTATAGTTGGGGATGGAAATTTCAGAATTTTTGGTGGCCTTCCTAAGCCAGGATTCAGACACTGCTAGAACATCAGGGTTGGCGGAGTGTGCTAACGCAGTGAATAACTCAAACTTAGGAAGGAGGCTTCTGATATTTACGTGCAGAAAACCAAGACTTTTACGGTTACAGAAGTCAACAAATGATAGCTCCTGGGGAGTAGGAGTGATACTGGGGGCTGCAGGGCCTGGGTTAGCCTCTACATCACCAGAGGAACAGAGGAGGACTAGAATAAGGATACGACTAAAGGCTTTAAGAACTGGTCTTCTAGTGCGTTGGGTACATAGAATAAAGGGGTCAGTTCTCCGGGCGTTGTAGAAAAGATTCAGGGCATTATGTACAGAAAAGGATATGGAAGGATATGAGTACAGTTCAGGTAACCCTAAGCATTGGGTAACAATGAAAGAGATAGCGTCACTGGAGACACCGATTGAGCCGGTCTCGGCGTGTATGGGGGGTGGAACAAAGGAACTATTTGAGGCAGTTTGAGAGGGACTAGGGGTTCTACAGTGAAATTGTATAATAAGAACTAACCCAAACAGCAATAGGCAAGGCATAATTGACATGGGAGAGGGGCATAAAGCAGTCACAGGTGTTATTAGAGAGAGCTAAGACAACAACTGGAAATAGCGATAACGTTTGGGCTAAGGCTAAAAAGAATAAACAGGACAGGGTACCGTGTAAAGGAACAGTCCAGCAGGCATCAGCTGTGCAGCTGAGTGATCATAAGGCCTATAGTCCTACTTTAGGTCTAAGATTAGTCCTACTACCTGACTACAGGTGTAAAGGCCTACTTTAGGTCTAACATTAGTCCTACTGCCTGACTACAGGTATAAAGACCTATAGGCCTACTTTAGGTCTAACATTAGTCCTACTACCTGACTACAGGTATAAAGGCCTACTTTAGGTCTAACATTAGTCATACTGCCTGACTACAGGCATAAAGGCCTACTTTAGGTCTAACATTAGTCCTACTGCCTGACTACATGTATAAAGGCCTACTTTAGGTCTAACATTAGTACTACTGCCTGACTACAGGTATAAAGGTCTATTTTAGGTCTAACATTAGTACTACTACCTGACTACAGGTATAAAGGCCTCTAAGTCTACTTTAGGTCTTACATTAGTCCTACTACCTGACTACAGGTATAAAGCCCTACTTTAGGTCTAACATTAGTCCTACTACCTGACTACAGGTATAAAGGCCTCTAAGTCTACTTTAGGTCTTACATTAGTCCTACTGCCTGACTACAGGTATAAAGACCTATAGGCCTACTTTAGGTCTAACATTAGTCCTACTGCTTGACTACAGGTATAAAGGCCTACTTTAGGTCTAACATTAGTCCTACTGCCTGACAACAGGTATAAAGACCTATAGGTCTACTTTAGGTCTAACTTTACAGAGTGGCTGGCCAAGCAGTTGAAACATTGTGGTTTCTACAGAACTGAAAACTACCCCACAGACATGAAGCATAGGCCCCATTAACCCATCAGACCTCAGGCCCGCTTAAAACACAAAAAGGACTAGGCATTCATATGCAATCATATGCACACACACTCACATAACCCCTCAGTCCTCCCCTCAGACCTGAAACCCAGGCCCCCCTTAACCCCTCAGTCCTCCCCTCAGACCTGAAACCCAGGCCCCCCTTAACCCCCCAGTCCTCCCCTCAGACCTGAAACCCAGGCCCCCTTAACCCCTCAGTCCTCCCCTCAGACCTGAAAACCAGGCCCCCTTAACCCCTCAGTCCTCCCTCAGACCTGAAACCCAGGCCCCCTTAACCCCTCAGTCCTCCCCTCAGACCTGAAACCCAGGCTTCCCTTTAACCCTTCAGTCCTCCCCTCAGACCTGAAACCCCAGGCCCCCCTTAACCCCCTCAGTCCTCCCCTCAGACCTGAAACCCAGGCCCCCCTTAACCCCTCAGTCCTCCCCTCAGACCTGAAACCCAGGCCCCCCTTAACCCCTCAGTCCTCCCCTCAGACCTGAAACCCAGGCCCCCTTAACCCCTCAGTCCTCCCCTCAGACCTGAAACCCAGGCCCCCCTTTAACCCCTCAGTCCTCCCCTCAGACCTGAAACCCAGGCCCCCCTTAACCCCTCAGTCCTCCCCTCAGACCTGAAACCCAGGCCCCCCTTAACCCCTCAGTCCTCCCCTCAGACCTGAAACCCAGCTCCCCCTTAACCCCTCCCCTACAGAGCAGAAGCACTAGCTGAGTAAACCACAACCACAGACATTGGACTATACATGATACACAATCATATGGACACTCTCCCATATACCCACATATATGTGCACTCATGTAAACATATACATACATTGACCACTACTAATGTTAGTAAGTCTGATATTATGATGTTGGCATTACAGTACTCATATAAGAGCTAGTCACTGATTGGCTGAAAAGACACACTCAGAACACAGGAAACCCACACTGACTTCCTGTTGTTCAGAGTAGCTGGGTCTTTCAGTAACAGGGTCAGAGTAGCTGGGTCTTTCAGTAACAGGGTCAGAGTAGCTGGGTCTTTCAGTAACAGGGTCAGAGTAGCTGGGTCTTTCAGTAACAGGGTCAGAGTAGCTGGGTCTGTCAGTAACAGGGTCAGAGTAGCTGGGTCTGTCAGTAACAGGGTCAGAGTAGCTGGGTCTGTCAGTAACAGGGTCAGAGTAGCTGGGTCTGTCAGTAACAGGGTCAGAGTAGCAGGGTCTGTCAGTAACAGGGTCAGAGTAGCTGGGTCTGTCAGTAACAGGGTCAGAGTAGCTGGGTCTTTCAGTAACAGGGTCAGAGTAGCTGGGTCTTTCAGTAACAGGGTCAGAGTGGCTGGGTCTTTCAGTAACAGGGTCAGAGTAGCTGGGTCTTTCAGTAACAGGGTCAGAGTAGCTGGGTCTTTCAGTAACAGGGTCAGAGTAGCTGGGTCTGTCAGTAACAGGGTCAGAGTAGCTGGGTCTTTCAGTAAGACCCATCTTGAGACAGAGACCCATCTTGAGACAGAGACCTATCCAGAGACAGAGACCTATCCTGAGACAGAGACCTATCCTGAGACAGAGACCTATCCTGAGACAGACCTATCCTGAGACAGATACCTATCCTGAGACAGAGACCTATCCTGAGACAGAGACCTATCTTGAGACAGAGACCCATCTTGAGACAGAGACCCATCTTGAGACAGAGACCTATATTGAGACAGAGACCTATCTTGAGACAGAGACCTATCCTGAGACAGAGACCTATCTTGAGACAGAGACCTATCTTGAGACAGAGACCCATCTTGAGACAGAGACCCATCTTGAGACAGAGACCTCTCCTGAGACAGAGACCTATCCTGAGACAGAGACCTATCTTGAGACAGAGGCCTAAGGTTGGCCTATATAACTGCAACCTGCCAGTATTAATGTTTGATTTATCAAATGATGAACATCCAGTAATCATAACATTTAAATCCTCACCATGATCTGTATGAGCTAATTGAGGCATCCCAAAATTATTATTTATCCACCACACATCTAGGCCTCACCAATGTTGGACACCCTGAATTGAATGCAGCAAGAAATTAACAATCAGAAACTACAATAACCATGATGATCTGGAGAAGATGTGATGGTACATTCAAGTCAATTATAGTTTAAGAGCTATGCCATTTGTAGTTCTTTATCTTTGTGGATGTAGTTCTGTATCTAACGATCTCTTTTTCTTCAGGATTAGTGGGAAAACAAATAGGACATAGACAGAGATATGATGCACTCAGTGAGAACATGTGTGACATCATCAGGAGAATAGCAGCACCATGGGTGAACAACTACTTATAACTTGGATGTACTCTGTTCCTCAGGCCAAATGGTAGACAGACAAACAGACAAACAGAGAGACAGACATCACCATGGCAACTGCAACAGGATGTCAGTGTGGGTTTCCTGTGTACTGAGTGTGTATTCTCAGCCAATCAGTGACTAGCTCTTATATGAGTACTGTAATGCCAACATCATAATATCAGACTTACCAACATTAGTAGTGGTCAATGTATGTATCTGTTTACATGAGTGCACATATATGTGGGTATATTGGAGTGTGTCCATATGATTGTATATCATGTATAGTCCTATGTCTGTGGTTGTGGTTTACTCAGCTAGTGCTGCTGCTCTGTAGGGGAGGGGTTAAGGGGGGCTGGGTTTCAGGTCTGAGGGGAGGACTGGGGGGTTAAGGGGGCCTGGGTTTCAGGTCTGAGGGGAGGACTGAGGGGTTAAGGGGGGCCTGGGTTTCAGGTCTGAGGGGAGGACTGAGGGGTTAAGGGGGGCCTGGGTTTCAGGTCTGAGGAAAGAGCAGTGAGCTGGGTCTGTCAGTAACAGGGTCAGAGTAGCTGGGTCTTTCAGTAACAGGGTCAGAGTAGCTGGGTCTTTCAGTAACAGGGTCAGAGTCGCTGGGTCTTTCAGTAACAGGGTCAGAGTAGCTGGGTCTTTCAGTAACAGGGTCAGAGTAGCTGGGTCTTTCAGTAACAGGGTCAGAGTAGCTGGGTCTGTCAGTAAGAGGGTCAGAGTAGCTGGGTCTTTCAGTAACAGGGTCAGAGTAGCTGGGTCTGTCAGTAAGAGGGTCAGAGTAGCTGGGTCTTTCAGTAACAGGGTCAGAGTAGCTGGGTCTTTCAGTAACAGGGTCAGAGTAGCTGGGTCTTTCAGTAACAGGGTCAGAGTAGCTGGGTCTTTCAGTAACAGGGTCAGAGTAGCTGGGTCTTTCAGTAACAGGGTCAGAGTAGCTGGGTCTTTCAGTAACAGGGTCAGAGTAGCTGGGTCTCTGATGCAGACTTTAGGTCTAACATTAGGCCTACTTTCTGACTACAGGTATAAAGTCCTATAGGCCTACTTTAAGCCTCTGTATAAATGTATTTTCTTCAAGGTTTAAAGGTCAACTCAGTCATCAAAATGTGTTTTTATTTCTTCATAGAGTGTCTATAGGTCTCTTAAGGTGTTGCTATCTAAGGTGAACACCTCAAAGCTGAATATTTTCCATTGACGTCATGTTGGTGTGAAGCCTGTTTACCTCGATTGTAGACCCTACTTTTCATGTCACACAAGATAAGGAGATAAGGACCACAAGCTGAAAACTTTCCACTCGATCGAACCAATCGCTGCTCGTATGTCCTTTCATGGTAAAGTATGTCAAATCATGAACACGGAAATACGCAGCAAAGACCTTGTTATTCAAAGACCCAGCTACTCTCTGACAGTCACCATCAGACCATCAGACCACCAGATGGACAGGCTGTGTGTTGCTCTGATTGCATTCTTATGTGAGTAACTTGTTTTACTGGGCCTTATAGCTGGATGATAGCTGATTTCTTCATGTGGTTTTATGGTTGACTAGATTTGTTATTGAGATATTGTGATGTTTCCTATACTTTCACATGTGGGGGGGGGGGGAATGCACACACACACTCAAGCACACACACATACAGACAAAGACACACACAGACACACACACACACACACATACACACACACACAGACACACACATACACACACATACAGACAAAGACACACAGACACACACACACAGACGACACACACGCAGACAAAGACACACAGACACACACGGGGGGGGATGCTCTCGATGGTGCAGCTGTAGAACTTTTTGAGGATCATGCCAAATCTTTTCAGTCTCCTGAGGGGGAATAGGCTTTGTCGTGCCCTCTTCACGACTGTCTTGGTGTGTTTGGACCACGATAGTTCATTGGTGACGTGGACAACAAGGAACTTAAAACTCTCGACCCGCTCCACTACAGCCCCGTTGATGTTAATGGGGGCCTGTTCGGCCCTCCTTTTCCTGTAGTCCACGATCAGCTCCTTTGTCTTGCTCATATTGAGGGAGAGGTTGTTGTCCTGGCACCACACTGCCAGATCTCTGACCTCCTCCCTATAGGCTGTCTTATCGTTGTCGGTGATCAGGCCTACCACTGTTGTGTCATTAGCAAACTTAATGAAGGTGTTGGAGTCGTGTTTGGACATGCAGTCGTGGGTGAACAGGGAGTACAGGAGGGGACTGAGCACGTACCCCTGAGTGGCCCCAGTAATGAGGATCAGTGTGGCCGATGTGTTGTTACCTACCCTTACCACCTGGGGCGGCCCGTCAGGAAGTCCAGGATCCAGTTGCAGAGGGAGGTGTTTAGTCCCAGGGTCCTTAGCTTAGTGATGAGCTTTGTGGGCACTATGGTGTTGAACGCTGAGCTGTAGTCAATGAACAGCATTCTCACATAGGTGTTCCTTTTGTCCAGGTGGGAAAGGGCAGTGTGGAGTGCAATAGAGATTGCGTCATCTGTGGACCTGTTGGGGCGGTATGCGATTTGGAGTGGGTCTAGGGTTTCTGGGATAATGGTGTTGATGTGAGCCATGACCAGCCTTTCAAAGCACTTCATGGCTACAGACGTGAGTGCTACGGGTTGGTAGTCATTTAGGCAGGTTATCTTAGTGTTCATGGGCACAGGGACAATGGTGGTCTGCTTGAAACATGTAGGTATTACAGACTCGGTCAGGGAGAGGTTGAAAGTGTCAGTGAAGACACTTGCCAGTTGGTCCGCACATGCTTTGAGTTCATCCTAACACTGTTCCTTCCTCTGCTACCTGTAGGTGCTGTTTCCTCCAGTCAGTTCATCCTAACACTGTTCCTCTGCTACCTGTAGGTGCTGTTTCCTCCAGTCAGTTCATCCTAACACTGTTCCTCTGGTACCTGTAGGTGCTGTTTCCTCCAGTCAGTTCATCCTAACACTGTTCCTCTGCTACCTCTGCTACCTTTCATTTGGTAAGAAAAATGTCATTGTTCAAGCTTGATCTAATGGCTGTATATTTGGTATTGGCATGTTTTGTTTCCTTGAATGAGAGGAGGTTGAGGTTAATTTATACCTGTACAGTGGCTTGTGAAAGTATTCACCCCTCTTGTGTCCTATTTTGTTGCCTTACAACCTGGAATTAAAATGGATTTTGGGGGGGTTTGTATCATTTGATTTACACTACATGCCTACCACTTTGAAGATGCAAAATATGTTTTATTGTGAAACAAACAAGAAATAAGTCAATACCTTGTAGAGACACCTTTTGAAGCAATTACAGCTGCAAGTCTCTTGGGGTATGTCTCTATAAGCTTGGCACATCTAGCCACTGGGATTTTTGCCCATTCTTCAAGGCAAAACTGCTCCAGCTCCTTCAAGTTGGATGGGTTCCGCTGGTGTGCAGCAATTTTAAGTCATACCACATATTCTCAATTGGATTGAGGTCTGGGCTTTGACTAGGCCATTCCAAGACATTTAAATGTTTCCTCTTAAACCACTCGAGTGTTGCTTTAGCAGTGTGCTTAGGGTCATTGTCATGCTGGAAGGTGAACCTCCGTCCCAGTCTCAAATCTCTGGAAGACTGAAACTGAATTTCCCTGTATTTAGCGCCATTCCTTCAATTCTGACCAGTTTCCCAGTCCCTGCCGATGAAAAACATCCCCACAGCATGATGCTGCCACCACCATGCTTCACTGTGGGGATGGTGTTCTCGGGGTGATGAGAGGTGTTGGGTTTGCGCCAGACATAGCGTTTTTCTCGATGGCCAGAAAGCTCAATTTTAGTTTCATCTGACCAGAGTACCTTCTTCCATATGTTTGGGAGTCTCCCACATGCTTTTTGGCGAACACCAAACGTGTTTGCTTATTTTTTTCTTTAAGCAATGGCTCTTTTCATGGTGTCGCTTGTTTGGTGGTGCCCCTTGCTTAGTGGTGTTGCAGACTCTGGGCCCTTTCAGAACAGGTGTATATACACTGAGATCATGTGACAGATCATGTGACACTTAGATTGCACACAGGTGGACTTTATTTAACTAATTATGTGACTTCTGAAGGTAATTGGTTGCACCAGATCTTATTTAGGGGCTTCATAGCAAAGGGGGTGAATACATATGCACACACCACTTTTCCGTTATTTATATATTTTTTAAATTTGAAAGAAGTTATTTTTTAAATTTCACTTCACCAATTTGGACTATTTTTTGTATGTCCATTACATGAAATCCAAATAAAAATCCATTTAAATTATAGGTTGTAATGCAACAAAATATCAGTCCTCCTGAGCCCTCCTCCTATGATCATAGTTCTCCATTTATAACTGTGTGTTTTGTCCAGATGACAGAACACCTGATGTAGACTGTGGACTGTGTTGGATTGGACACTCTAAGAGAGTAGTTCTGTTTGTGTTTAATGTTTTGTTCAGACGTCAGTCCTCCTGAGTCCCCCTCCTCCTCTCCTGATGTAGACTGTGGACTGTGTTGGATGTTGCTGTTCAGTCTGTGTCCTGTGTCTGCTCTCCTCTCCTCCCTCCTCTCCTCTTTCTGTGTCTACTCCTTCTGCAGAACAACAGGTAAACTAACTTCATTATTAATAGCATTATGTGCTCTGTCACTATTTCATAGCATGCACTCACTCATTCATTTTTTTTGATGTGATGAATTTTTTATTAAATCTTACTAACTATTGAAGTAAGGAACGTCCTATAGCCTAATCTTCTGTTATTGACGACACCATAAATAATGTAACAACTGGTTATTTAACTTCAAGGCCTCTATGTTCTGCTGACACAAGTGTCAAACGCACGTTAATTAGCAATTTAGTCATGTAAAAACTGGAACACTGGCATTTTCCAGCCCCTAATGGTTCGTCAATTTACCTGTCTAACATCCGCTCACTTGCACTGGGAGGGGCGGACATTTTAGAGGTGTGTCCTTAAAAACGAGCAAAAAAGTGATCATTTCACGCCGCGCTAATGGCACGTTTCTAGAGCCACTAAAAGCAGGTCTTAACGGTAACGCAGATTATTTTGAGCGTGGAAGCGTACCCTATCCAAGGATTGACGCCCATGGAAGGAAAGATGTGCCGTTTGTGACGGTGAATCTCTTTAAATTGGATCATTATCCAGCTCCTGTGAAAAGTTGTAAAACCCTCCATAGTCTAACTTGCCTTGTCTGTATTATAAACCCACGGGGAGCAATTATGGGGACTGTACCTGTATTTAGATGTAGTCTATTTAAAACAAGTTGTTGTTTAGTTTTTATTAGAAACTGATTAGCATTATACTGTGTCTTTTAAGGCCTTATCAATAGCCTAATTAATTTAATCTTGCTTATTGACTATGTTTGGCGTGTCCATGTCCAGCAATTTACAGTAGGCATAGCCCCTATATCAGTTTGAATGGTCTAGCCTATGTTTAACAATGTATTTCCATATTAAAGCGATGCAATTAGAACAATGTGCAAACATGTTCAACATATTTAGAAAACATGGAGCAGGCAATTTAATGAACTGCGCTATAAAGGACTAACACTGGAATTGGAGTTGATGACAAATGCAATACATAAAAATACCTTTAAATACACAACTTGAAGCAACCACATATTTAGCCATGGAGCACGTTCTGATTGGCCAGTGAGGGGCCAGGCCAGGACACACCCACAACTTGTTTATATCATCAAAACCTAGCCCTTTTGCGCGGTTACTGCGGTTGTGAAAATAGCAAAAATATTTCTGATACACCCCCGAACCTATATTGCTACTGCCAGCACTAAGATAGATGTACCATTGCATTAAGGTTTTTTTTAAATAAAGCCCTAAAAGTTAGTATATGTCCTTAGATGTGTTATTTTAACACTGCCTAACTCTACTCTGCAGCTCCAACTGAGACTCAGGTTCCTCTGAACAGGACTACCACCAGGGGAAGTGACAGCAGAGAGAAGGTACTATATCTGTACAGGAAGTGTGGGTGTTGTAGTTCTATAATGGGGGGGCCATCTGTACAGTCATAATGGGTAAAACTATAACGAGTGTCCATCTTGTTTTGTAGTCCAAGTTTTTTGTAACCCAGTCTTATTCAAATCAGTGGCAAGTATACTCTTAAAATATAAAATGGAATAAGCAATAAAAACATAATATATTTTATGATGTAATCATAATGTATGATGATATAACAATTAGAGTAACAGATTACTTATAAAAAACTCTCTCTTTCTTTCTCTCTCTCTCTCTCTCTCTCTCTCTCTCTCTCTCTCTCTCTCTCTCTCTCTCTCTCTCTCTCTCTCTCTCTCTCTCTCTCTCTCTCTCTCCTCTCTCTCTCTCTCTCTCTCTCTCTCTCTCTCTCTCTCTCTCTCTCTCTCTCTCTCTCCCTCTCTCTCTCTCTTTCTCTCTCTCTCTCTCTCTCTCTCTCTCTCTCTCTCTCTCTCTCTCTCTCTCTCTCTCTCTCTCTCTCTCTCTCTCTCTCTCTCTCTCTCTCTCTCTCTCTCTCTCTCTCTCTCTCTCTCTCTCTCTCTCTCTCTCTCTCTCTCTCTCTCTCTCTCTCTCTCTCAGGAGGAAGGAGATCTGTGTTACGCCTCGTTGGATATCCGTCAGGGACAGAGGAAACCAAAGAAGAAGAGATCCCAGAACTCTGACTTCAGTACCTACACTGCCATCAATACCAGCAGAGTGTGAGACCTATACCAGCCATCAATACCAGCAGAGTGTGAGACCTATACCAGTCATCAATACCATCAGAGAGTGAGACCTATACCATTATAGACTTAGCTGGAAGGACAAAGTATGACAGCTTTGATAGTATGAGTTATTTTACTTTTTCATTTTTGTACTGGTGACTTTTGTGTATTTTACTTTTGTCTGTAGCCTTTCATTTTTGCATTTGCCTTTTAATAATTATAACAATAGTGATTTTAAAATGTTTTTAAGCTCAGGGAATATGTTTATATAGGTCTTTACTGAGTTTCAGTTTGGAAGTTTAATTGTTGGTATTTCATTGTAATTAATTTGTGCAGTGTATTGATGTGTTTGAAATGCAATTTTCAATAAATATTGATTCAGTTTCATTAGATTTTATTTCATTATTTCATTGTCTCCCACTATGCCAGGCAGGGGTATTCAACTCTTACCCTACGAGGTCCGTAGCCTGCTGGTGTTCTGTTCAACCTGATAATTAATTACACCCACCTGGTGTCCCAGGTCTAAATCAATCCCTGATTAGAAGGGAACAATGAAAAAACCCCAGTGGAACTGTCTTTGAGGTCCAGAGTTGAGTATG
This sequence comes from Coregonus clupeaformis, assembly GCF_020615455.1. NCBI lineage: Eukaryota > Metazoa > Chordata > Actinopteri > Salmoniformes > Salmonidae > Coregonus > Coregonus clupeaformis. The sequence continues at coordinate 265,011 of NW_025533901.1, read as the reverse complement.
AGGGCCCTATGGTCTCTTCCAGGTCAATGTCATGCCGTTCAGGCTGACTAGGCTCCAGCAACCTTTCAGAGAGGTCTGTGTTTGGAGGTGTGGCTAATAGGCTGAGGGTGTGGTCAAAGGCGTCCACATGCATCCCAGACGAAACAGTTCGGAAGAGTTTTTCTGCATATATTATGACGACGTGTTTTGATGTTTTTGTTCGTTTTGGACTTCGGTAAGGGTTTTGTCGGTAGCCGAAGTCGGTAGCCGAAGGTTGGGAAATTCTGCCCTATGGTCTCCTCTATGTTAAGGTCATACCATTCTGTTTGGAAAGGCTCCAGCAACCTTTCAGAGGTTTTTGTTTGAGGGTGTGGCTTAGACAATTAGCAGGTGTGGCTAACATATTAAGAGGGTTGGCATAGAAGTGACAAGGGTGTGACTCATAGGCTAAGAGGGTGTGGCTTAGATGCTAATGGGGTGTGTCTTTAGAAGAAGACAGACGCTGAACAGAACCACAGCAGTTTCCATGGTTTCATACAAACACCTAGCCTATGGTTGAAGTTGACTAAAAGTAGCTCAGTAAAGCTTTCAACCACATTCTCAATAGAGATACATAGAGAAGTCAGGTGAATTATACCACAGAACATTATAATCTCTGAAAAACATCATTTTATTTTGCAAATATAATTATTATTATAATTTATTATAATTATGTATTTATGGTCTGAGCTGGGTCCTGGTGGTGGTCTCCAGAGCTCTGTTTCTGTTCCTCATTCCTGATGTCTTCCTGACTGTGGTCTGAGCTGGGTCCTGGTGGTGGTCTCCAGAGCTCTGTTTCTGTTCCTCATTCCTGCTGTCTTCCTGACTGTGGTCTGAGCTGGGTCCTGGTGGTGGTCTCCAGAGCTCTGTTTCTGTTCCTCATTCCTGCTGCCTTCTGGGTCGGGAACACACACGGTGGGTCAGGACATGGGGATACTCATATCTGTTTGTTATCAGAACTCAGGATAAGACCCAGATGCAGACAGTTCGAATCACAGATGTTTATTAACAAAACAGGGGGCAGCAGACGACAGGTCAAGGGCAGGCAGAGGTCGGTAATCCAGGAAAGAGACAGTAAAATACAGAACGGCAGGCAGAGGTCGGTAATCCAGGGCAGAGACAGTAAAATACAGAACGGCAGGCAGAGGTCGGTAATCCAGGGCAGAGACAGTAAAATACAGAACAGCAGGCAGAGGTCGGTAATCCAGGGCAGAGACAGTACGATAAAGAACGGCAGGCAGGGTCAGGATAGGGCAGGCAGAGTAGGCTTGACGAGACAAGAGGAGACAGAGGGCTGTGAGACAGAGGTTTACAATCCTTGATACATGAAAAGTGGGATGTATACGGAGGGTGCTGGGCAACAGAAGACGAACAGCAGAGGGGCTAAGGATGTTAGAGATGGGGAAAGGTCCGATAAAATGGGGGGAAAGTTTGCTGGACTCCACCCGGAGGGGCAGATCCCGAGTGGACATCCATACCCTCTGCCCGAGACGATAACGGGGAGCCGGGGTCCGGTGGCGGTCCGCCTGTCATCGATACCTGGAGGGGGTCTTGAGAAGAGCAGACCGGGCTCTCTTCTAGGTACGGCCACAGCTCAGGGAAGAGCGTGGGGCTGATAACCCATCGAACACTCGAAAGGCGAGAGACCAGTGGCTGAGCAGGGGAGGGTGTTGCGTGCGTATTCTACCTACACGAGTTGCTGGCTCCAGGTGTTAAACCGGGTGAACAGCAGGGCCCATCGAGCTTGCCTGGAGTTAAGCCGCTTGGCGGTGTGCAGATATTCCAGGTTCTTGTGATCCATCCACACAATGAATGGATGTTCCGCCCCCTCTAACCAGCGCCCCCACTCCTCCAATGCCATCTTCACCGGGAGTAGTTCTCGATTCCCCACATCATAATTCCTCTCCTTGGCGTTAAGACGATGGGAGAAGAAGGAGCAGGGATGCAGCTTAAGGTCCAGGGCAGAACACTGGGACAGGACGGCCCCAACTCCGACATCCAAAGGGTCTACCTCCACCACGAACTGACGGGACGGGGTCCGGATGGATTAATATTGGAGCTGTGGTGAAGCGGTGCTTAAGGTCCAGGATCTCCCGGTCAGTAGCTGGGGACTACGTGAACGGGACCATGGGAGAGGTGAGTGCTGAAAGGGGGGAATTCAGGGTGCTGTAACCAGGGTGCTGTATCCAGGGTGCTGTAACCAGGGTGCTGTAACCAGGGGTGCGAAGGTGAATGGAAAGATACTGGAGCGACAAACCGCCCTTGCTGTCTCTGTCTGGCCGGTTCCCGTTTCTCCATTGGGATTCTCTGCTTCTGACCCCTTTTTTTGGAGGCTGAGTCACTGGCTTACTGGTGCTTTCCATGCCGTCCCTAGGAGGGGTACGTTACTTGAGTGGGTTGAGTCACTGACGTGATCTTCCTGTCCAGTTTGTCGCCCCCTCGGGCTCGTGCAGTGGAGGAGATCTTCGTGGGCTATTCTCAGCCTTGTCTCAAGGTAGTAGGTTGGTGGTCTGTTGATATCCCTCTGGTGGTGTGGGGGCTGTGCTTTGACAAAGTGGGTGGGGTTATATCCTGCCTGGTTGGCCCTGTCTGAGGGTATCGTTGGACGGGGCCACAGTGTCTCCCGACCCCCCCGTGTCTCAGCCTCCAGTATCTATGCTGCAATAGTCTATGTGCCGGGGGGCTAGTCTGTCAGTCTGTTATATCTGGTGTTATTCTCCTGTCTTATCCGGTGTCCTGTGTGAATTTAAGTTTGCTCCCTCTAATTCTCTCTCTCTCTCTCTCTCCCTCCCCTCCCGGAGGACCTGAGCCCTACAACCATGCCTCAGGACTACCTGGCCTGATGACTCCTGGCTGTCCCCAGTCCACCTGGTCGTGCTGCTGCTCCAGTTTCCACTCTTCTGCCTGCGGCTATGGAACCCTGACCTGTTCACCGGACGTGCTACCTTGTCCCAGACCTGCTGTTTTCAACTCGCTCGCTCTACCGCACCTGCTATTTCAACCTCTAAATGCCCGGCTATGAAAAGCCAAGTGACATTTACTCCTGATGTACTGACCTGTTGCAACCTCTACAACCGCTGTGATTATTATTTGACCCTGCTGGTCATCTATGAACGTTTGAACATCTTGGAGAAAAATCAGGCCTTAATGACCATGTACTAGGGGTGTAACGATTCGTTTTAACAACGATTCGATTTGTATCACGATTCGTGGTTGTCGATACGATTCAAGGACGATATTGGTTCATTTAGAACGATACGATCCGAAACGATTCAGTGACTTGAAATCGATTCAGTAACCTTTTAGCCAAAAATTCAACCAGTGTGACTGAAATAAATACCTGGTAACCAGTTGCATTTTAATGGCTGGCAATAGTCTTGATATTTTTAACAGTGTTTCATGACTCCATGCAGACCATCTGGTATTATGAAACTTACCAAAAGTCTCACAAGTCCGTCTGTTATGGCCTGTGCGGTTCGGTCAGCACCCAATTCAATCAGTCCAATAAAGTCCAAAGTAAACTCTCCGTTGCTGGACACAGACACAATGTAAACTATTTCCTGCTCAGTTTTTGTGATGTCCTCAGATCCATCAAAAAGCATTCAGTAAAGGAACATCCTCAGAATAGGAAGACATGGTGTCACAATCCGGGTTAGAACTCCGGTCTCAGAAGTGTAGAGCTGGGGGTACTACCCCTTAGCCACAGAGGAGATGTTGTAGGACCCAAATGAAACACCCAAGGCAATACTCCAGGCAAGTAGATTTAATGTTCACAAAACAGGAGGCAAAACAAAACAACTCCACGAGGGGAGAAAAACAAACTAAAGATAACTTCAAAAACTTACTAGGACAGACACGGTGAGACAAAGCAGGAGACACACAGTCAGGACGCAATAACCAAGTGACAAACAAGGGGAAAACACACAGCTAAAATACACAAGGGGAAACAAGGCACAGGTGACCTGGATAAGCTAATTAGGACACATGAGGAAGAACTAAGGCAAAGGGGAACACAGCTGACCTCTAGAGGCCAGGAGACAAACAGGGGAAGCAGGAAGCTGACAGGACCCCCTCCTCTAGGAACGACTCCTGACGTTCCTTCCAGAACACCCTGGCCCCAGGGTGCGAAAATCTCGGATCAACCCTGGGTCCAGGATGTCCCTGGCTGGAACCCAGGAGCGCTCCTCTGGCCCGTAGCCCTCCCAGTCCACCAGATACTGCAGAGAGTTCTGGACCCTCCGGGAGTCCAGTATCCGGCGGACTGTGTAGGCTGGCTGGCCGTCTATGATCCTGGGAGGTGGCGGGGGTCTGTGTGGGGGGCAAAAGGAGAAGACAAGACAGGTTTAAGGAGTGAAACATGAAAAGTGGGGTTAACTCTAAGGGAGCGAGGCAGAACTAAACGATACGAAACAGGGTTAACCTTTCTAGCAATGCGGAAAGGGCCGATGTATCTCTGGGAAAGCTTCTTGGATTCGACCCGGAGGGGCAAGTTCTTAGTGGCCAACCAAACTCTCTGACCAGCTCGGAAACTAGGGGCCGTCCGGCGGCGGCGATTAGCCTGACTTTGGTATCTCTGGGAGGTCCGAAGGAGGGTACACCTGGCCTTCTTCCAGGTCCGCCTACAGCGTTGGACAAAGCGCTGGGCCGAGGGAACACCAACTTGCGCCTCTTCCTCTGGAAATAATGGAGGGTTGTAACCGAACTGGCATTCGAAGGGGGACAATCCGGTGGCTGAGGACTGGAGGGTGTTGTGGGCATATTCAGCCCAAATGATATAGGTGGCCCAAGACGTGGGATTACTGGCCGCCATACACCGCAGGGTGGTCTCCAGATCCTGATTAATCCATTCCGTTTGGCCATTAGACTCTGGATGGAATCCTGACGATAGGCTGGCTGTGGCCCCAATAAGCCTGCAGAAGGCCCCCCAAAAACCGGGACGAGAATGGGGACCTCGGTCAGAGACCACGTCCAGGGGAATGCCAAATATCCGGAAGACATGGTTCATGAGGAGCTCAGCAGTCTCCTTAGCCGAGGGCAGTTTGGGCAGGGGAATAAACCGGGCAGCCTTAGAGAAACGGTCTACCACCACAAGGATGACGGTGTTGCCCTGGGATAGAGGAAGTCCCGTAACAAAGTCCAGAGAAAGGTGTGACCATGGCCTTCGAGGAACAGGTAAGGGATGGAGCAGTCCCTGGGGTCGCTGGCGTGTCGACTTTCCCTGGTTGCACACAGGGCAGGCCTCAACATAGACCTGCACGTCCTTCTTGATGGACGGCCACCAAAACCGCCGTCGGAGGAACTCCAGTGTGCGAGCACTGCCAGGATGGCATGTCAAGGGCGACTCATGACCCCACTGCAAGAACGGGCCCGAACCGAGAGAGGAACGTACAGGCGACCGGGCAGGACCACCGCCTGGATCGGGCTCATGGGCAAGAGCTTCTCGTACCCCTCTTTCTAGTTCCCACTGAAGAGGTGCGACGATCCTGGACCTCGGAATAATCGATGCCAAGGGCTTCTCTTGTACCTCGGGAGAATAGACTCGAGACAGAGCATCCGGTTTGACGTTCTTGGTGCCAGGTCGGTAAGTCAGGAGGAACTGGAATCGATTAAAGAAAAGGGACCATCGTGCTTGCCGAGGGTTCATCCGCTTAGCCTGTTGGAGATATTCCAGGTTCTTGTGGTCTGTGAGAACCTGGAAAGGGTGCTGAGCCCCCTCAAGCCAATGGCGCCACTCTTCCAAGGCCAGTTTTACCGCAAGCAACTCTAGATCCCCCACGTGGTAGTTGCGCTCGGCCTCAGACAGGCGAAGCGAGACATGAAGGCACAAGGGTGTAATCTCCCATCCGCACCCCTCTGTGACAGGACGGCTCCCACCCCCACCTCTGAGGCGTCCACCTCCACCACGAAAGGTCTCTCTGGGTCAGGGGTCACCAGAATCGGAGCAGAAGTGAAGCGGCGCTTGAGATCCTCGAAGGCCCCTGCTGCTTCCGGACCCCAGTGAATCTTGGTCCCTCCTCCCTTGGTAAGCGTCGTCAAGGGGGCTACCACCGAGCTGAAATTCTTGATGAACTTCCGATAGAAGTTAGAAAAGCCAATGAACCGTTGAACCTCCTTGACCGTGGCAGGTGTGGGCCAATCGTGGACCGCCTTGACCTTCTTGGGATCCATCTCTAGGTGCCCGGGAGTGACAATAAACCCGAGAAACTGAGTCTGAGAAACATGAAATTCACACTTCTCAGGCTTAACGTAGAGGTGATTGTCAAGGAGCCTCTGGAGAACCCGGCTAACATGCCCCTCATGTTCCTTCAGTGACCTCGAGAAGATGAGGATATCGTCCAGGTACACGAAGACGAACAGATTAAGCATATCCCGGAGAACATCATTAATCAGGGCTTGGAATACTGCGGGGGGCATTGGTGAGCCCGAACGGCATCACCCGATATTCATAGTGTCCCGTGGGCGTGTTGAACGCCGTCTTCCATTCGTCTCCTGGCCGGATCCGCACGAGATGGTAAGCATTGCGGAGATCCAGCTTAGTAAAAATGGAAGCCCCTTGAAGCAGCTCAAAAGCAGTGGCCATGAGAGGAAGAGGGTATCGATTCCGAACCGTGATCTTGTTGAGTCCCCGGTAATCAATACAAGGCCTCAGACCCCCGTCTTTCTTTTCAACAAAAAAAGCCCGCCCCAGCCGGGAAGTAGAGGCATAGATGAGGCCGGCTGCCAAGGACTCCTTAATGTAGGTGTCCATAGCTGCGTGCTCGGGGAGGACAAGGAAAGATCCGACCTCTAGGAGGGCAGCACCCAGGGAGTAGATCAATGGCACAGTCATAAGTGCGATGAGGCGGTAAGGCAGTAGCCCGGGCCTTGCTGAACACTGCCTTGAACCGATGGTAAACACTGGGGACTCGGGAGACGTCAACAGACTCTTGAAACTGGGTACTAGGGGCTGAGGAACTCTGAAGCATGCAGGTGAGTTGGCAAGTGGGACCCCAGCTAAGAATGGTGCCAGTAGGCCAGTCGATCTGGGGATTATGTCTGCATAGCCAAGGGTGACCCAGGATAATAGGATACTCGGGAGAGTCAATGAGATAGAAGGTCTCCTCCTGCTGGTGTTGAGAGATGGTAAGTCGCAGGGACTGAGTCGCCTCAGTAACTTTTCCTGGTTCCAGAGGTCTGCCATCTAAGGCTGTAACTGCCTGGGGTTGAGGAAGTAGTTGGGTAGGGATCTTAAGTTCCTTAGCCAAGGTTACATCCATAAAATCACCTGCGGCACCGGAATCGATCATAGCCTGGACCCGATGCTGGTGGCCCTCCCAGGACAGAGTGGCTGGAATAGCTAGGACCGCGTTAGTAGGAGGAGCTCTAATTTTCCCCATCACAACCCTCCTGTAGCTGGGCGGGGACAGGCGTTTCCCGAAAGCTCGGGGCAAGTGGAGCGGAAGTGGCCGGCAACCCCGCAGTAGAGGCACCGACGGCTCCCTCATGCGACGTTCCCTTTCGTTGGAAGAAAGCCTGGAACGGCCTAACTGCATGCTCTCCGGGGAATCCTGGGGCAGTTCAGGAGCCGGGCAGCTCTGAATGACGGAGTCCAAACAGGAGAAACAGAGCTGCTCAGAGGAACTTGGGACTGAGACACCTGACGGCGAGCCGTTCTCCGCTCTCTTAGACGATTGTCCAGGCGGATGGCCAAGGCTATGAGGACTCGAGATCTTCAGCTGGTTCACGGGTGGCTAACTCATCTTGAAGGGGCTCAGATAACCCTCCCTGAAAGCAGACCCTCAGCGCTTCATCATTCCATCCGCTCCTTGCTGCCATGGTTCGGAACTCAATGGCAAAATCTGCCGTGCTTCGGGGGCCCTGACGGAGAGACAGTAGGCGCTTGGAAGCCTCCCGCCCACTGACAGGATGATCGAACACCCGCTTGAACTCTTCTACAAAGGCAGCGTGGGAGTCACAACAGGCCTCCTGGGACTGCCACACCGCAGAGGCCCAGGCGAGCGCCTTGTCTGAAAGAAGGGTAATGAGGTAGGCAATCTTGGAACGGTCTGTGGGAAAACTTGAGGGTTGGAGCTCGAAGGTGAGGGAGCATTGGGTGAGGAAACCCTGGCAAGAGCTTGGATCCCCAGAAAAGGGCTTGGGAGGTGGTAGTCGGGGCTCCGCCAACCGAGAAGGCCTGTCGTCACTGGGAGGTGACCGGGGGAAGGGGGAGGACCAAGGAGGCGTTCAAAGAGCTGGTGAAGGGAACTCATCATTTCGGCCAGGAGTTGAGAATGTCTAGCCATCAGCTCCTCTTGTCGGCTGAGAACGGCTTCATGGCGCTGGAAAGAAGCCTCATGTCGAATGATCACCGCCAACAGGTCCTGGGAACTGAGTGTTTCTGGGTCCATGATTGACTTGGTTATTCTGTCACAATCCGGGTTAGAACTCCGGTCTCAGAAGTGTAGAGCTGGGGGTACTACCCCTTAGCCACAGAGGAGATGTTGTAGGACCCAAATGAAACACCCAAGGCAATACTCCAGGCAAGTAGATTTAATGTTCACAAAACAGGAGGCAAAACAAAACAACTCCACGAGGGAGAAAAACAAACTAAAGATAACTTCAAAAACTTACTAGGACAGACACGGTGAGACAAAGCAGGAGACACACAGTCAGGACGCAATAACCAAGTGACAAACAAGGGGAAAACACACAGCTAAAATACACAAGGGGAAACAAGGCACAGGTGACCTGGATAAGCTAATTAGGACACATGAGGAAGAACTAAGGCAAAGGGGAACACAGCTGACCTCTAGAGGCCAGGAGACAAACAGGGGAAGCAGGAAGCTGACACATGGGACGTGCGTGTTTAGCTTTATGGAAAGAGAAAAATATTAAACAGAGCTTGCCGCTGTTCTTCATTCAGCTTGTCTGGCAAGTGGGCGACTGGACATTTATTCTCGGCTAGCTTTTAGCAATGGCTTGTGCCACATTCGTGTGCTCCTTGCTCTTTTCATGTTTGTCAAATAAAGGATGGTTGAAATTCTTTGAGCCTTTATAAAATGCACCTGTTTTGTCTGCTAGATGTGGATTTGAGCGGCAAATCTTGCACCACATTTCAGTGCGCTCATCGTTAGCTTCAAGCCACTTTTCCGAAAAAAGTATTTTCTTCGGCTCTGGCTCCAGTTGGCGTTTCTTTGTAGGTGGCAAAACGCCAAAGAAGCTGCTTAATGTCTGTTGCTTTTTGGACATCCCTGACAGTAGTTGACAAGCAACATGTCATGTGTAAGGTTAGATGAGAAGATCGGTCATGTACGCAAAGGCGCGTAGTAACACAAGTGGCATTACGCATTCCTGATTTTTGTCGCGCTTGCGTATCTGCGTACCAGTTATGTGCACCCCTGCATATAAAGTCTGACGTGCTTAAATCCAATGGGTTATTTCCTAGTATCGATACAATCGATTTATTACATTTTAAAACGATGTTAGATCGATATATGTTGTCCAAAAGGCCAACTCGCCGAGCACAGATCGATGTAGTTGGATCATATGAATATAAATCGATACATCGATGTAGTAGATGGATCGTTACACCCCTACCATGTACTGTTATAATCTCCACAGCCAGAAGGGGACTGGCCCCCCCTTAGAACATGGTTCCTCTCTAGGTTTCTTCCTAGGTTTCTGCCTTTCTAGGGAGTTTTTCCTAGCCACCGTGCTTCTACATCTGTATTGCTTACTGCTTGGGGTTTTAGGCTGGGTTTCTGTATAGCACTTTGTGACATCTGCTGATGTAAAAAGGGCTTCATAAATTAATTTGATTGATTGAACAGATCAGGGTGTGACATTTGTGTTAACATAACTTTTCATCCAGTACTGTGATGTGACAACAGTTTAACATGTTGTGTTGTTGTTGTTGTTGTTGTGTTAAAACCAGGAGGTGGTAAGGAGAAGAGGGAAGTCCAGAAAAGAAGTAAAGCCCAGTCATTCTGAATTTAACTTCTCTTCTACGTGTCCAATGAGATCAGCATGATCTAATTTCCTCAAATGAAAGTGGTTTTTTCAGAGACTACTGTTCTGTGGTATCATTAACCTTATTTCACTATGTAACTCTATTGAGCATGTGGTTTCACTGAAAGCTTTACTGAGCCACAGTACATTTAAGACACTTAAAATGTTCAACCATAGGCTAGGTCAGGGCTATCCAACCCAGTTCGTGGAGATCTACTCTCCTGTAGGTTTTCGCTCCAACCCCAGTTGTAACTAACCTGATTCAGTTTATCAACCTGTCTTCCGCATCCGCGGTGGAATGTGGCCGAGCTACGGCGGTTTTTGTCGGTCTTCTCACCAAAACGTCTGTAGCGTCCGAACGGTTTGTCCGAGAAACTAATATGACCCCACTGTGGAAAGGGGAGACTCACAAATACGATGGTGTTCTCCGTTTTGGTGTACAACCCCCTAAAGTGCCACAGGGCTCATCTGAAGGTAACCCATACAAACAAATGGAAGTATGGAGGTAGTTTGGTGCCAACAAAAATAAGAGCTTAAATATGTCCCACAAAACTAAAATATTCCCTGAGCTTTCAGACACTTCAAACTTATGATTTATTTTGTGACAGTCTTTTTTGCCATTTATGAATTTGTTATTCAATGTGTTTCTATGGGCTATAGCAGTCAAGGCCAAATTAAATATTTAACAAAACATGTTTTTATATATATATTTTATTATACCTAAAGGGGTCCTAAAATTCTAAATCAAATAGCTAAATTATCCATGGTATGACCATCTTAAAACAATTCCATATGTTAGCTTAGTAAATAATGAAATACAATCTAATTAAACTGAATCAATATTTATTCAGCTACATTAACACATCAATACACGTAAAAAAATGAAATACAATGAACTTTCACAACTACAATTACAAACTGCAACTATATCAAGAGCTATTAAACCATATTCCCTGAGCCTAAAAACATTTTCTAAATCACTATTGTTATTATTATTAAAAGGCTACAGACAAAAGTTGTATGAAAAATATTTTAAAAAGTTAAACAAATATCCCCCCCAAAATTAAGTAACTCGTAAAAATATAAAAACTGTTGTTTTTCCTCCCAGCTGCTGGTATTGATGGATGGTATAGGTCTCACTCTGCTGGTATTGATGGATGGTATAGGTCTCACACTCTGCTGGTATTGATGGATGGTATAGGTCTCACTCTGCTGGTATTGATGGATGGTATAGGTCTCACACTCTGCTGGTATTGATGGATGGTATAGGTCTCACTCTGCTGGTATTGATGGATGGTATAGGTCTCACTCTGCTGGTATTGATGGCTGGTACAGGTTCACTCTGCAGGTATTGATGGATGGTATAGGTCTCACACTCTGCTGGTATTGATGGATGGTACAGGTCTCACACTCTGCTGGTATTGATGGATGGTATAGGTCTCACTCTGCTGGTATTGATGGATGGTATAGGTCTCACTCTGCTGGTATTGATGGATGGTATAGGTCTCACACTCTGCTGGTATTGATGGATGGTATAGGTCTCACTCTGCTGGTATTGATGGATGGTATAGGTCTCACTCTGCTGGTATTGATGGCTGGTATAGGTCTCACTCTGCTGGTATTGATGGATGGTATAGGTCTCACACTCTGCTGGTATTGATGGATGGTATAGGTCTCACACTCTGCTGGTATTGATGGATGGTATAGGTCTCACTCTGCTGGTATTGATGGCTGGTATAGGTCTCACTCTGCTGGTATTGATGGCTGGTATAGGTCTCACTCTGCTGGTATTGATGGATGGTACAGGTCTCACACTCTGCTGGTATTGATGGATGGTATAGGTCTCTCACTCTGCTGGTATTGATGGATGGTACAGGTCTCACACTTTGCTGGTATTGATGGTTGGTATAGGTCTCTCACTCTGCTGGTATTGATGGCTGGTATAGGTCTCTCACTCTGCTGGTATTGATGGCTGGTATAGGTCTCTCACTCTGCTGGTATTGATGGATGGTATAGGTCTAACTCTGCTGGTATTGATGGCTGGTATAGGTCTCACTCTGCTGGTATTGATGGCTGGTATAGGTCTCACACTCTGCTGGTATTGATGGCTGGTATAGGTATCTCACTCTGCTGGTATTGATGGATGGTATAGGTCTCACTCTGCTGGTATTGATGGCTGGTATAGGTCTCACACTCTGCTGGTATTGATGGCTGGTATAGGTCTCTCTCTGCTGGTATTGATGGATGGTATAGGTCTCACACTCTGCTGGTATTGATGGCTGGTATAGGTCTCACTCTGCTGGTATTGATGGCTGGTATAGGTCTCACACTCTGCTGGTATTGATGGCTGGTATAGGTATCTCTCTGCTGGTATTGATGGATGGTATAGGTCTCACACTCTGCTGGTATTGATGGCTGGTATAGGTCTCACACTCTGCTGGTATTGATGGCTGGTATAGGTCTCACTCTGCTGGTATTGATGGCTGGTATAGGTCTCTCTCTGCTGGTATTGATGGCTGGTATAGGTCTCACACTCTGCTGGTATTGATGGCTGGTATAGGTCTCTCTCTGCTGGTATTGATGGATGGTATAGGTCTCACACTCTGCTGGTATTGATGGCTGGTATAGGTCTCACTCTGCTGGTATTGATGGCTGGTATAGGTCTCTCTCTGCTGGTATTGATGGCTGGTATAGGTCTCTCTCTGCTGGTATTGATGGATGGTATAGGTCTCACACTCTGCTGGTATTGATGGCTGAGTAAGTACTGAAGTCAGAGTTCTGGACTCTCTTCTTCTTCTTTGGTCTCCTCTGTCCCTGACGGATATCCAACGAGGCATAACACAGATCTCCTTCCTCCTGAGAGAGAGAGAGAGAGAGAGAGAGAGAGAGAGAGAGAGAGAGAGAGAGATTTTACAATTAATCTGTTAATATTATTCATATATAATCATACATTATTATTATTTCATGAAATGCATCATATCACTATGTTTTACTGCTTATTACTTTAGTTTTTAATGAGTATACTCGCCAATGCTTTGAATAGTACTGGGTTACAAATCACATGGACTACAAATAGAGATGGCCACCAGTCAAAGAACTACAACACCCATTCTGACTATACCTTCTCACTTCCCCTGGTGGTAGTCCTGTTCAGAGGAACCTGAGTCTCAGCTGCAGCTGCAGAGGAAGAGTTATCACCATTAAAAAAACAGGTTAACAACACATATGATATTGAGCTGTCAATTTAACATGGTTTACATTAGTTTACCAGAGAATTTGAAAGAAGGTTTGATTGATTGATGGCTGGTTTATTGATTGATTGATTATTTTATTGATTGATTGAGTTGGAGAGTAAAACAGATTAAGTGAGAGTGAGTGTATGCTTACTTTGTAAGTAAAATAATCAATTTTGTATATTATTGATGTTGTCAAAAACAGAAGATTAGGATATAGGATGTTCCTTACTTCAACAATTAGTAAGATGGAATTTAAATCAATCAAATCGACAAAAGGAATGAGTGAGTCAGTGCATGCTATGAAATAGTGAAAGAAAAAAGAAAACATAATGCTATTAGTAATGAAGTGAGTGTACCTGTTGTTCTGCAGAAGGAGTAGACACAGAAAGAGGAGAGGAGGGAGGAGAGGAGAGCAGACACAGGACACAGACTGAACAGCAACATCCAACACAGTCCACAGTCTACATCAGGAGAGGAGGAGGGGGACTCAGGAGGACTGACGTCTGGACAAAACATTAAACACAAACAGAACTACATTCTTAGATTGTCTACTGCTGAATGGATGTTTAAAGATGATCTTGAGGCAATGTTTCATGACCTTAGATCAACCTCGGATGATTCATTCAAAATAACATTTAATGGAACCCAGACACACCAATACTAACACAATATGAATAATACTAAAGATACAGCCAGAAGATCTATATATAGAATAATAATTGTTCTTACCAAGTGAAATCCTAGTGGTGATGTTTCCATAGTGGTAGACCTCTTTCTGTTTAATACCTCCTTTCCCTCCATCATCCTCCACCTTGTCCTCCATAGTCCCACAGTAGTAGAGTCCCAGGTCAGATCCAGTGATGTTCTCAATCAGTAGATCATAGGAGTTGTTAGAGGGGTTCCACACCACATTATATCCAGTTAAAGGGTTGTTAATCAAAACCTTAGTTGAAATAACAAGACGCGGCTGGTACTTGTGAGAACAGTTCCTATACCATATAATGTATACTCCAGTAGTTATGTTGCAGTCACAGTAGAGAGTGATGTTGTCTCCTGGTCTGACTCTCAGCTCCACCTCTGCTGCAGAGATCCCATCCTGACTGGAGGAAACAGCACCTACAGGTAGCAGAGGAACAGTGTTAGGATGAACTGACTGGAGGAAACAGCACCTACAGGTAGCAGAGGAACAGTGTTAGGATGAACTGACTGGAGGAAACAGCACCTACAGGTAACAGAGGAACAGTGTTAGGATGAACTGACTGGAGGAAACAGCACCTACAGGTAGCAGAGGAACAGTGTTAGGATGAACTGACTGGAGGAAACAGCACCTACAGGTAGCAGAGGAACAGTGTTAGGATGAACTGACTGGAGGAAACAGCACCTACAGGTAGCAGAGGAACATTGTTAGGATGAACTGACTGGAGGAAACAGCACCTACAGGTAGCAGAGGAACAGTGTTAGGATGAACTGACTGGAGGAAACAGCACCTACAGGTAGCAGAGGAACAGTGTTAGGATGAACTGACTGGAGGAAACAGCACCTACAGGTAGCAGAGGAACAGTGTTAGGATGAACTGACTGGAGGAAACAGCACTACAGGGAGCAGAGGAAGGAACAGTGTTTGGATGAATCACAGAATGTCACTTTGATATCTTAAACTTCTCCACATGTAAAGATAAACCTCATGTCTTTACCACAGTGATCACAATATCAGAATAATAAGACAACAGATCTAGTCAACTATAAAACCACATCAAGAAATCAGCTATCATCCAGCTATAAGGCCCAGTAAAACAAGTTACTCACATAAGAATGCAATCAGAGCAACACACAGCCTGTCCATCTGGTGGTCTGATGGTCTGATGGTGACTGTCAGAGAGTAGCTGGGTCTTTGAATAACAAGGTCTTTGCTGCGTATTTCCGTGTTCATGACTAGATGTACTTTACCATGAAAGGACATACGAGCAGCGATTGGTTCGATCGAGTGGAAAGTTTTCAGCTTGTGGTCCTTTTCTCGGAAACCGATGTTGTGTGACATGAAAAGTAGGGTCTACAATCGAGGTAAACAGGCTTCACACATTCATGACGTCAATGGAAAATATTCAGCTTTGAGGTGTTCACCTTAGATAGCAACACCTTAAGAGACCTATAGACACTCTATGAAGAAACAAAGACACATTTTGATGACTGAGTTGACCTTCAAACCTTGAAGAAAATACATTTATACAGAGGCTTAAAGTAGGCCTATAGGACTTTATACCTGTAGTCAGGAAGTAGGTCTAATTTTAGACCTAAAGTTTGCCATACACACTCTGGTCAATATGTGTGAATGGGAGAGATATCTGTGACAAATTAACTTGTAATAATAACGTTTGGACTCTCACACTCTGGCCTAATGAAAGACCCAGCTACTCTGACCCTGTTACTGAAAGACCCAGCTACTCTGACCCTGTTACTGAAAGACCCAGCTACTCTGACCCTGTTACTGACAGACCCAGCTCACTGCTCTTTCCTCAGACCTGAAACCCAGGCCCCCCTTAACCCCTCCCCTACAGAGCAGCAGCACTAGCTGAGTAAACCACAACCACAGACATAGGACTATACATGATACACAATCATATGGACACACTCCAATATATCCACATATATGTGCACTCATGTAAACAGATACATACATTGACCACTACTAATGTTGGTAAGTCTGATATTATGATGTTGGCATTACAGTACTCATATAAGAACTAGTCACTGATTGGCTGAGAAGACACACTCAGTACACAGGAAACCCACACTGACTTCCTGTTGTTCAGAGTAGCTGGGTCTTTCAGTAACAGGTTCAGAGTAGCTGGGTCTGTCAGTAACAGGGTCAGAGTAGCTGGGTCTGTCAGTAACAGGGTCAGAGTAGCTGGGTCTTTCAGTAACAGGGTCAGAGTAGCTGGGTCTTTCAGTAACAGGGTCAGAGTAGCTGGGTCTTTCAGTAACAGGGTCAGAGTAGTTGTGTCTTTCAGTAACAGGGTCAGAGTAGCTGGGTCTTTCAGTAACAGGGTCAGAGTAGCTGGGTCTTTCAGTAACAGGGTCAGAGTATCTGGGTCTTTCAGTAACAGTGTCAGAGTAGCTGGGTCTTTCAGTAACAGTGTCAGAGTAGCTGGGTATTTCAGTAACAGGGTCAGAGTAGTTGGGTCTTTCAGTAACAGGGTCAGAGTAGCTGGGTCTGTCAGTAACAGGGTCAGAGTAGCTGGGTCTTTCAGTAACAGGGTCAGAGTAGCTGGGTCTTTCAGTAACAGTGTCAGAGTAGCTGGGTCTTTCAGTAACAGGGTCAGAGTAGCTGGGTCTATCAGTAACAGGGTCAGAGTAGCTGGGTCTTTCAGTAACAGGGTCAGAGTAGCTGGGTCTTTCAGTAACAGGGTCAGAGTAGCTGGGTCTTTCAGTAACAGGGTCAGAGTAGCTGGGTCTTTCAGTAACAGGGTCAGAGTAGCTGGGTCTTTCAGTAACAGGGTCAGAGTAGCTGGGTCTTTCAGTAACAGGGTCAGAGTAGCTGGGTCTTTCAGTAACAGGGTCAGAGTAGCTGGGTCTGTCAGTAACAGGGTCAGTGTAGCTGGGTCTTTCAGTAACAGGGTCAGAGTAGCTGGGTCTTTCAGTAACAGGGTCAGAGTAGCAGGGTCTTTCAGTAACAGTGTCAGAGTAGCTGGGTCTTTCAGTAACAGGGTCAGAGTAGCTGGGTCTTTCAGTAACAGGGTCAGAGTAGCTGGGTCTGTCAGTAACAGGGTCAGAGTAGCTGGGTCTGTCAGTAACAGGGTCAGAGTAGCTGGGTATTTCAGTAACAGGGTCAGAGTAGCTGGGTCTTTCAGTAACAGGATCAGAGTAGCTGGGTCTGTCAGTAACAGGGTCAGAGTAACTGGGTGTGTCAGTAACAGGGTCAGAGTAGCTGGGTCTGTCAGTAACAGGGTCAGAGTAGCTGGGTATTTCAGTAACAGGTCAGAGTAGCTGGGTCTGTCAGTAACAGGGTCAGAGTAGCTGGGTATTTCAGTAACAGGGTCAGAGTAGCTGGGTATTTCAGTAACAGGGTCAGAGTAGCTGGGTCTTTCAGTAACAGGGTCAGAGTAGCTGGGTCTGTCAGTAACAGGGTCAGAGTAGCTGGTTCTTTCAGTAACAGGGTCAGAGTAGCTGGGTCTTTCAGTAACAGGGTCAGAGTAGCTGGGTCTTTCAGTAACAGGGTCATAGTAGCTGGGTCTTTCAGTAAGACCCATCTTGAGACAGAGACCCATCTTGAGACAGAGACCTATCCTGAGATAGAGACCTATCCTGAGACAGAGACCTATCCTGAGACAGAGACCTATCTTGAGACAGAGACCTATCCTGAGACAGAGACCTATCTTGAGACAGAGTCCCATCTTGAGACAGAGACCCATCTTGAGACAGAGACCTATATTGAGACAGAGACCTATCTTGAGACAGAGACCCATCTTGAGACAGAGACCCATCTTGAGACAGAGACCTATCCTGAGACAGAGACCTATCCTGAGACAGAGACCTATCTTGAGACAGAGACCCATCTTGAGACAGAGACCTATCCTGAGACAGAGACCTATCTTGAGACAGAGGCCTAAGGTTGGCCTATATAACTGCAACCTGCCAGTATTAATGTTTGATTTATCAAATGATGAACATCCAGTAATCATAACATTTAAATCCTCACCATGATCTGTATGAGCTAATTGAGGCATCCCAAAATTATTATTTATCCACCACACATCTAGGCCTCACCAATGTTGGACACCCTGAATTATTGAATGCAGCAAGAAATTACAATCAGAAACTACAATAACCATGGTGCTCTGGAGAGGATGTGATGGTACATTCAAGTCAATTATAGTTTAAGAGCTATGCCATTTGTAGTTCTTTATCTTTGTGGATGTAGTTCTGTATCTAACGATCTCTTTTTCTTCAGGATTAGTGGGAAAACAAATAGGACATAGACAGAGATATGATGCACTCAGTGAGAACATGTGTGACATCATCAGGAGAATAGCAGCACCATGGGTGAACAACTACTTATAACTTGGATGTACTCTCTTCCTCAGGCCAAATGGTAGACAGACAAACAGACAAACAGAGAGACAGACATCACCATGGCAACTGCAACAGGATGTCAGTGTGGGTTTCCTGTGTACTGAGTGTGTCTTCTCAGCCAATCAGTGACTAGCTCTTATATGAGTACTGTAATGCCAACATCATAATATCAGACTAACCAACATTAGTAGTGGTCAATGTATGTATATGTGTACATGAGTGCACATATATGTGGATATATTGGAGTGTGTCCATATAATTGTATATCATGTATAGTCCTATGTCTGTGGTTGTGGTTTACTCAGCTAGTGCTGCTGCTCTGTAGGGGAGGGGTTAAGGGGGGGCTGGGTTTCAGGTCTGAGGAAAGAGCAGTGAGCTGGGTCTGTCAGTAACAGGGTCAGAGTAGCTGGGTCTGTCAGTAACAGGGTCAGAGTAGCTGGGTCTTTCAGTAACAGGGTCAGAGTAGCTGGGTCTGTCAGTAACAGGGTCAGAGTAGCTGGGTCTGTCAGTAACAGGGTCAGAGTAGCTGGGTCTTTCAGTAACAGGGTCAGAGTAGCTGGGTCTTTCAGTAACAGGGTCAGAGTAGCTGGGTCTGTCAGTAACAGGGTCAGAGTAGCTGGGTCTTTCAGTAACAGGGTCAGAGTAGCTGGGTCTGTCAGTAACAGGGTCAGAGTAGCTGGGTCTTTCAGTAACAGGGTCAGAGTAGCTGGGTCTCTGATGCAGATATCAGTTAGTATGACAGGTACACACAACCATAAAGGATACAAGAACAACTACTGCCCTGCACTCTCATGTTAACAGTTCACACCTCTTGACTTGAACTAGTCCATCTCAAGGTCTGATGGGTAATGTTAGACTCCAGATGTGGAACACATCCAGACTGAGATGGACCCACACCACATGAGGAAGTCACACCTCATGACTTGAGTCTTAGAGGTGTTGATACAGCTGAATGACTTTGTTGTTTCAGTCAAAGTAACATCATAAAGTATCTATCTGTTATCTGGTCCCTCATACAGCCTGTTAATACTACACTTGATAGCATGCATACCTGGAGAAATATTACATATTATTAGATAATAATAGTGTCATACAAACACGCAAGCATGCATGCACGCTCACACACACACTTATGAGAAGGTATAGAGTGGCTGGCCAAGCAGTTGACACATCACGTGTCAAGTAGATGGAAACATTGTGGTTTCTACAGACCTGAAAACTACCCCACAGACATGAAGCATAGGCCCCATTAACCCATCAGACCTCAGGCCCGCTTAACACACAAAAAGGACTAGGCATGCATATGCAATCATATGCACACACACTCACATAACCCCTCAGTCCTCCCCTCAGACCTGAAACCCAGCACCCCTTAACCCCTCAGTCCTCCCCTCAGACCTGAAACCCAGGCCCCCCTTAACCCCTCAGTCCTCCCCTCAGACCTGAAACCAAGGCCCCCTTAACCCCTCAGTCCTCCCCTCAGACCTGAAACCCAGGCCCCCTTAACCCCTCAGTCCTCCCCCTCAGACCTGAAACCAAGGCCCCCTTAACCCCTCAGTCCTCCCCTCAGACCTGAAACCCAGGCCCCCCTTAACCCCTCAGTCCTCCCCTCAGACCTGAAACCCAGGCCCCCCGTAACACCTCAGTCCTCCCCTCAGACCTGAAACCGAGGCCCCCCTTAACCCCTCAGTCCTCCCCCTCAGACCTGAAACCCAGGCCCCCTTAACCCCTCAGTCCTCCCCTCAGACCTGAAACCCAGGCCCCCCTTAACCCCTCAGTCCCTCCCCTCAGACCTGAAACCCAGGCCCCCCTTAACCCCTCAGTCCTCCCCTCAGACCTGAAACCCAGGCCCCCTTAACCCCTCAGTCCTCCCCTCAGACCTGAAACCCAGGCCCCCCCTTAACCCCTCAGTCCTCCCCTCAGACCTGAAACCCAGGCCCCCCTTAACCCCTCAGTCCTCCCCTCAGACCTGAAACCCAGGCCCCCCTCAACCCCTCAGTCCTCCCCTCAGACCTGAAACCCAGGCCCCCCTTTAACCCCTCAGTCCTCCCCTCAGACCTGAAACCCAGGCCCCCTTTAACCCCTCAGTCCTCCCCTCAGACCTGAAACCCACGCCCCCTTAACCCCTCAGTCCTCCCCTCAGACCTGAAACCCACGCCCCCTTAACCCCTCAGTCCTCCCCTCAGACCTGAAACCCAGGCCCCCCTTAACCCCTCAGTCCTCCCCTCAGATCTGAAACCCAGGCCCCACTTAACCCCTCAGTCCTCCCCTCAGACCTGAAACCCAGGCCCCCCTTAACCCCTCAGTCCTCCCCTCAGACCTGAAACCCAGGCCCCCCTTAACCCCTCAGTCCTCCCCTCAGACCTGAAACCCAGCCACCCTTAACCCCTCCCCTACAGAGCAGCAGCACTAGCTGAGTAAACCACAACCACAGACATAGGACTATACATGATATACAATCATATGGACACTCTCCCATATACCCACATATATGTGCACTCATGTAAACAGATACATACATTAACCACTACTAATGTTGGTAAGTCTGATATTATGATGTTGGCATTACAGTACTCATATAAGAGCTAGTCACTGATTGGCTGAAAAGACACACTCAGTACACAGGAAACCCACACTGACTTCCTGTTGTTCAGAGTAGCTGGGTCTTTCAGTAACAGGGTCAGAGTAGCTGAGTCTGTCAGTAACAGGGTCAGAGTAGCTGGGTCTGTCAGTAACAGGGTCAGAGTAGCTGGGTCTGTCAGTAACAGGGTCAGAGTAGCTGGGTCTTTCATTAGTCATCTGTGTGTCCGAGTTTAAAGAGACCTCTCTGACTGTCAGGTTACCTGAACTAGTTCATAGATCAGGGGCAGGATTTGATTTATATCTTTAACTGTATTATAAATGAAGGTTCCATGTTCAATCAGTCAAACATGAGGTCAAACATGAGGTCAAACATGAGGTCAGACATGAAGTCAAACATGAGGTCAAACATGAGGTCAAACATGAGGTCAAACATGAGGTCAAACATGAGGTCAAACATGAGGTCTAACATGAGGTCAAACATGAGGTCAAACATGAGGTCAAACATGAGGTAAACATGAGGTCTAACATGAGGTCAAACATGAGGTCAAACATGAGGTCTAACATGAGGTCAAACATGAGGTCTAACATGAGGTCTAACATGAGGTCAAACATGAGGTCAGACATGAGGTCAAACATGAGGTCAAATATGAGGTCAAACATGAGGTCAAACATGAGGTCAAACATGAGGTCTAACATGAGGTCAAACATGAGGTCTAACATGAGGTCTAACATGAGGTCAAACATGAGGTCAAACATGAGGTCAAACATGAGGTCAAACATGAGGTCAGACATGAGGTCTAACATGAGGTCAAACATGAGGTCTAACATGAGGTCAAACATGAGGTCAAAGATGAGGTCAAACATGAGGTCAAACATGAGGTCTAACATGAGGTCAAACATTAGTCCTAGTACCTGACTACAAGTATAAAGTCCTATAGACCTACTTTAAGCCTCTGTATAAATTTATTTTCTTCAAGGTTTAAAGGTCAACTCAGTCATCAAAATGTGTGTTTGTTTCTTCATAGAGTGTCTATAGGTCTCTTAAGGTGTTGCTATCTAAGGTGAACACCTCAAAGCTGAATATTTTCCATTGACGTCATGTTGGTGTGAAGCCTGTTTACCTCGATTGTAGACCCTACTTTTCATGTCACACAACATCGGTTTCCGTTACAAGGACCACAAGCTGAAAACTTTCCACTCGATCGAACCAATCGCTGCTCGTATGTCCTTTCATGGTAAAGTACATCTAGTCATGAACACGGAAATACGCAGCAAAGACCTTGTTATTCAAAGACCCAGCTACTCTCTGACAGTCACCATCAGACCATCAGACCACCAGATGGACAGGCTGTGTGTTGCTCTGATTGCATTCTTATGTGAGTAACTTGTTTTACTGGGCCTTATAGCTGGATGATAGCTGATTTCTTGATGTGGTTTTATAGTTGACTAGATCTGTTGTCTTATTATTGTGATATTGTGATCACTGTGGTAAAGACATGAGGTTCATCTTTCCATGTGGAGAAGTTTATGATATCAAAGTGACATTCTGTGATTCATCCTAACACTGTTCCTCTGCTACCTGTAGGTGCTGTTTCCTCCAGTCAGTTCATCCTAACACTGTTCCTCTGCTACCTGTAGGTGCTGTTTCCTCCAGTCAGTTCATCCTAACACTGTTCCTCTGCTACCTGTAGGTGCTGTTTCCTCCAGTCAGTTCATCCTAACACTGTTCCTCTGCTACCTGTAGGTGCTGTTTCCTCCAGTCAGTTCATCCTAACACTGTTCCTCTGCTACCTGTAGGTGCTGTTTCCCTCCAGTCAGTTCATCCTAACACTGTTCCTCTGCTACTTGTAGGTGCTGTTTCCTCCAGTCAGTTCATCCTAACACTGTTCCTCTGCTACCTGTAGGTGCTGTTTCCTCCAGTCAGTTCATCCTAACACTGTTCCTCTGCTACCTGTAGGTGCTGTTTCCTCCAGTCAGTTCATCCTAACACTGTTCCTCTGCTACCTGTAGGTGCTGTTTCCTCCAGTCAGTTCATCCTAACACTGTTCCTCTGCTACCTGTAGGTGCTGTTTCCTCCAGTCAGTTCATCCTAACACTGTTCCTCTGCTACCTGTAGGTGCTGTTTCCTCCAGTCAGTTCATCCTAACACTGTTCCTCTGCTACCTGTAGGTGCTGTTTCCTCCAGTCAGGATGGGATCTCTGCAGCAGAGGTGGAGCTGAGAGTCAGACCAGGAGACAACATCACTCTCTATAGTGACTGTAGACCAACATTTGGAATGTACACTGTTTGGTTCAGGAACTGCTCTCATGAGCACCAGCCTCCTCTAGTTGTTACATATTATAACCGTTTGTCATCTCATTTCCTAAATCCTCTCCCTCGGTATACGATGTTATGGAACCCCTCTAACAACTTCTACGATCTACTGATTGAGAACATCACTGGATCTGACCTGGGACTCTACTACTGTGGGACTATGGAGTACAAGGTGGAGGATGAAGGGAAAGGAGGTATTAAACAGAAAGAGGTCTATCACTATGGAAACATCTCCACTAGGATTTCACTTGGTAAGAACAATTGTTATTCTATATAGATCTTCTGGCTGTATCTTTAGTATTATTAATATTGGGGGTCTATCACTATGGACATGTCATGAGAAGGCTTTCATTTGGTAAGAACAATGTATTATTCTATCTTCATTTAATGGCTGTATATTTGGTTTTGGTAAAGCATGTCTGGTTTCCTTGAATGAGAGGAGAATGAGGTCTATGATCATTGTTCTCCATTTATACCTGTGTTTTGTCCAGACGTCAGTCCTCCTGAGTCCTCCTCCTCCCCTCCTCCTGAGTCCTCCTCCTCCTCTCCTGATGTAGACTGTGGACTGTGTTGGATGTTGCTGTTCAGTCTGTGTCCTGTGTCTGCTCTCCTCTCCTCTTCCTGTGTCTACTTCTTCTGCAGAACAACAGGTACACTCACTCTCTCACTCTCTGTCAGGAGTCACTTAGTCACTCATTCATTTTTTAAGTCTGGGTATTCCTAATCAACCTTTCTTATTATTTAAATAATTAGCTATGTTTTTAACCTTCCTTTGAAAAGCATCTTGACCACAATATGTAAACATCTACTTACTTTGAACTGATGTGTCCTAGTTTGACCTCAAACGTGGTGTTTTAATGGTGAGAACTCTCCCTCTGCAGCTCCAACTGAGACTCAGGTTCCTCTGAACAGGACTACGACCAGGGGAAGTGACAGCAGTGTGCAGACTACAGTCAAGGTGGGTGTTGTAGTTTTATTTTTGGTAGTCATCTTGATATGTAGTCCATGTGTTTGGCAACCCAGCCTTATTCAAAGACTATTTTCAATGTCAGATATGATCATTAAAAACAGAAGGAAAAAGCAACAATACATAATGTATAATCCTAATGTATGATCATATATAATTAATATTAACAGATTATTAATTTAATCTCTCACTCTCTCTGTCTCCTTGTCTCTCTTTCTCTCGCTCTCTCTGTCTCCTTGTCTCTCTCTCTCTCTCTCGCTCTCTCGCTCACTCGCTCACTCTGACTTCAGTACCTATACATCCATCAATACCCGCAGATTGTGAGACCTGTACCATCCATCAATACCAGCATAGTGTGAGACCTATACCAGCCATCAATACCCACAGATTGTGAGACCTATACATCCATCAATATCAGCATAGTGTGAGACCTATACCAGCCATCAATACCAGCGGAGTGTGAGACCTATACCATCCATCAATACCAGCAGAGTGTGAGACCTATACCAGCCATCAATACCAGCAGAGTGAGAGACCTATACCAGCCATCAATACTAGCAGAGTGTGAGACCTATACCATCCATCAATACCAGCAGAGTGTGAGACCTATACCAGCCATCAATACCAGCAGAGTGTGAGACCTATACCAGCCATCAATACCAGCAGAGTGTGAGACCTATACCAGCCATCAATACCAGCAGAGTGTGAGACCTATACCAGCCATCAATACCAGCAGAGTGTGAGACCTATACCATCCATCAATACCAGCAGAGTGTGAGACCTATACCATCCATCAATACCAGCAGAGTGAGACCTATACCATCCATCAATACCAGCAGAGTGTGAGTCCTATACCAGCCATCAATACCAGCAGAGTGTGAGTCCTATACCAGCCATCAATACCAGCAGAGTGAGACCTATACCATCCATCAATACCAGCAGAGTTTGAGACCTATACCAGCCATCAATACCAGCAGAGTGTGAGACCTATACCAGCCATCAATACCAGCAGTGTGAGACCTATACCAGCCATCAATACCAGCAGAGTGTGAGACCTATACCAGCCATCAATACCAGCAGTGTGAGACCTATACCAGCCATCAATACCAGCATAGTGTGAGACCTATACCATCCATCAATACCAGCAGATTGTGAGACCTATACCATCCATCAATACCAGCAGAGTGTGAGACCTATACCAGCCATCAATACCAGCAGAGTGTGAGACCTATACCAGCCATCAATACCAGCAGAGTGTGAGACCTATACCAGCCATCAATACCAGCAGAGTGTGAGACCTATACCATCCATCAATATCAGCAGAGTGTGAGACCTATACCAGCCATCAATACCAGCAGAGTGTGAGACCTATACCAGCCATCAATACCAGCAGAGTGTGAGACCTATACCAGCCATCAATACCAGCAGAGTGTGAGACCTATACCAGCCATCAATACCAGCAGAGTGTGAGATCTATACCATCCATCAATACCAGCAGAGTGAGACCTATACCATCCATCAATACCAGCAGAGTGTGAGACCTGTACCAATATAGCTGGGAAGGTGTGACAACGACAGTTTTGATATTTTTAAGAGTTACTTAATTTTGGGGGGAATATTTTAATATTCTTGTTTTAAACCGTTTCATACTAGTGATTTCTTTTTTAACTTTGTTTGTAGCCTTTTAATAAGAATAACGAAATTGATTTAGAAAATCTTTTCAAGCTCAGGGAATATGTTTTAATAGCTCTTGATGTAGTTGTTGTTTTGTAATTGTAGTTGTGTAAATTAATTGTATTTCATTTGTAAGTGTATTGATATGTGTTAATGTAGCTGAATAAATGTAAATGCAAATTTTGATTCAGTTTAATTTGATTTCATGTCATCATTTCTTTGTCTCCCCTTAAGGTCTCTGAGTACAAGGTCATGCTATTTGGTTTGACAAATTCTCCAGCAAACCTTTGAGGTATTTGAGGGTGTGGCTTAGAGACGAAGAGGGTGTGGCTTTAGAGGATGACAGAAATGCATAACCAGAGCATGGAGGCTAAGGGGCGTGATTTAAATGTTACGTGGTGTGGCTTAGAACCGAAGGGGTGTGGTTTTAGGAGCTAATGGGGTGTGGCTTAAGAGGAAGACAGCGTTGTTGATTAGAACCACAGTAGTTTCTGTGGTTTCGTACAAACACGTCGCCCTGGAATCTTTAACCCTGTTCCTGTAAAGCTACCGTCCTGTTGGTTACAACTGGGGTTGGAGCGAAAACCTACAGGAGGGTAGCTCTCCACAAACAGGGTTGGAGCGAAAACCTACAGGAGGGTAGCTCTCCACAAACAGGGTTGGAGCGAATACCTACAGGAGGGTAGCTCTCCACAAACAGGGTTGGAGCGAATACCTACAGGAGGGTAGCTCTCCACAAACAGGGTTGGAGCGAAAACCTACAGGAGGGTAGCTCTCCACAAACAGGGTTGGAGCGAATACCTACAGGAGGGTAGCTCTCCACAAACAGGGTTGGAGCGAATACCTACAGGAGGGTAGCTCTCCACAAACAGGGTTGGAGCGAATACCTACAGGAGGGTAGCTCTCCACAAACAGGGTTGGAGAGCCCTGACGTGGCCTATGGCTCAACATTTTAAGTGTCTTAAATGTAGCTCTGTAAAGCTTTCAGTGAAACCACATTCTCAATAGAGTTACATAGTGAAATCAGGTTGATTATACCACAGAACAGGATAATCTCTGAAAATAGCCATTTCATTCCAGAAGATAACCATTACAAATACAAATCATACATGAAAAGTAGCTAAATCTAAAATTACAAATCCATTACAATACAACTATAATTTTGTAGATGTTTTCAAATGGTAAAAAACCTTTACAAAATAAAATTGATAAAAAATAAAAACTGCAATTTTAAAAGGATAAACCATTTCTGTGTTAAATAGCCCTTACTAAAAATGCACCAAAATAAAGCAATAAAAACCATCTGGGTAATAGAGAAAGAATGAGACAGACCAGCAGATGATGGTGTGATGAAATCACATGACAACAGTTTCATGCTGATCTCATTGGACACGTAGAAGAGAAGTTCAATTCACTACAGACCTGGAGAATGACTGGTCTCTGCCTCTTTTCTGGACTTCCCTCTTCTCCTTACCAACTCCTGGTTTTAACACAACAACACAACATGTTAAACTGTTGTTATATCACTGTACTGGATGAGAAGTTAACAATAACTGATATGAGTATCCCCATGTCCTGACCCACCGTGTGTGTTCCCGACCCAGAAGGCAGCAGGAATGAGGAACAGAAACAGAGCTCTGGAGACCACCACCAGGACCCAGCTCAGACCACAGTCAGGAAGACAGCAGGAATGAGGAACAGAAACAGAGCTCTGGAGACCACCACCAGGACCCAGCTCAGACCACAGTCAGGAAGACAGCAGGAATGAGGAACAGAAACAGAGCTCTGGAGACCACCACCAGGACCCAGCTCAGACCATAAATACATAATTATAATAAATAATAATAATAATTATATTTGCAAAATAAAATGATGTTTTTCTGAGATTATAATGTTCTGTGGTATAATTCACCTGACTTCTCTATGTAACTCTATTGAGAATGTGGTTGAAAGCTTTACTGAGCTACTTTTAGTCAACTTCAACCATAGGCTAGGTGTTTGTATGAAACCACA
Source organism: Coregonus clupeaformis (assembly GCF_020615455.1). Classification (NCBI taxonomy): domain Eukaryota; kingdom Metazoa; phylum Chordata; class Actinopteri; order Salmoniformes; family Salmonidae; genus Coregonus; species Coregonus clupeaformis. The sequence continues at coordinate 237,150 of NW_025533901.1, read as the reverse complement.
GAAACTGTGCTGTGGTTCTGTTCATTGTCTGTCTTCCTCTACAGACACCCCCCCTTAGCATCTAAGCCACACCTTCTTAGCCTAAGAGTCACACCCTTGTCACGTCTAAGCCAACCCTCTTAATATGTTAGTCACACCTGCTAATTGTCTAAGCCACACCCTCAAACAAAACCTCTGAAAGGTTGCTGGAGCCTTTCCAAACAGAATGGTATGACCTTAAAATAGAGGAGACCATAGGGCAGAATTTCCCAAACTTGGTCCTGGGGACCCCAAGGGGTGCACATTTAAAAAACCTAAACGTTCCATAAGGGTAAACTACGTCAGTCTTGGATCATCTGTCTTGCAAGTAGCGCTGTCACTTTATCTGTTTTGATACAAGCAGTGTCTTCATAATTCACCACACCTAATTTTATAATCAACTTTAAATGCTTACGGCAATGAAAGTAAAATCAGTAAATCAAATTAAACTAAATCAATATTTATTCAAGGTACATTTAAAACATATCAGTTCCCTTTACAAAAATATATATGACCATATTTCCTGAAGTTTTGAAAATATTATTTTACTCTGATAGATTCAATGCAGGTGTGTTCTACAGTCAAATTAATGCAAGCTTAAAAACATCAATTGTAATAATTATAAAGGCAAAAAATAATACTCAACCATAATAAAATGACTCTAAACTCATTGTCATACGTTGAGAGAGAGAGAAAGATATTGGAAGTTAAAATTATTCCATAAAAAGTAAAATAACTGGTAATAACATCAAAGTTCTTGTCCTCCCAGTTAAGTCTATAATGGTTCAAGTCTAACACCCTGCTGGTATTGATGGTTGGTATAGGTCTCACACTCTGCTGGTATTGATGGATGGTATAGGTCTCTCTCTCTGCTGGTATTGATGGCTGGTATAGGTCTAACACTCTGCTGGTATTGATGGCTGGTATAGGTCTCACACTCTGCTGGTATTGATGGCTGGTATAGGTCTCACACTCTGCTGGTATTGATGGATGGTATAGGTCTCACACCCTGCTGGTATTGATGGCTGGTATAGGTCTCACACCCTGCTGGTATTGATGGCTGGTATAGGTCTCACACTCTGCTGGTATTGATGGATGGTATAGGTCACACTCTGCTGGTATTGATGGATGGTATAGGTCTCACACTCTGCTGGTATTGATGGCTGGTATAGGTCTCACTCTGCTGGTATTGATGGATGGTATAGGTCTCACACCCTGCTGGTATTGATGGCTGGTATAGGTCTCACACTCTGCTGGTATTGATGGATGGTATAGGTCACACTCTGCTGGTATTGATGGATGGTATAGGTCTCACACTCTGCTGGTATTGATGGATGGTATAGGTCTCACTCTGCTGGTATTGATGGATGGTATAGGTCTCACACCCTGCTGGTATTGATGGCTGGTATAGGTCTCACACTCTGCTGGTATTGATGGATGGTACAGGTCTCACACTGCTGGTATTGATGGATGGTATAGGTCTCACTCTGCTGGTATTGATGGATGGTATAGGTCACTCTCTGCTGGTATTGATGGATGGTATAGGTCTCACACCCTGCTGGTATTGATGGCTGGTATAGGTCTCACACTCTGCTGGTATTGATGGCTGGTATAGGTCTCACACTCTGCTGGTATTGATGGATGGTATAGGTCTCACACCCTGCTGGTATTGATGGATGGTATAGGTCACACTCTGCTGGTATTGATGGATGGTATAGGCCTCACACCCTGCTGGTATTGATGGCTGGTATAGGTCTCACACTCTGCTGGTATTGATGGATGGTATAGGTCACACTCTGCTGGTATTGATGGATGGTATAGGTCTCACACCCTGCTGGTATTGATGGCTGGTATAGGTCTCACTCTGCTGGTATTGATGGATGGTACAGGTCTCACACTCTGCTGGTATTGATGGCTGGTATAGGTCTCACTCTGCTGGTATTGATGGATGGTATAGGTCTCACACCCTGCTGGTATTGATGTCTGGTATAGGTCTCACTCTGCTGGTTTTGATGGCTGGTATAGGTCTCACTCTGCTGGTATTGATGGCTGGTATAGGTCTCACACTCTGCTGGTATTGATGGATGGTATAGGTCTCACACTCTGCTGGTATTGATGGATGGTATAGGTCTCACTCTGCTGGTATTGATGGATGGTATAGGTCTCACACTCTGCTGGTATTGATGGCTGGTATAGGTCTCACTCTGCTGGTATTGATAACTGGTATAGGTCTCACTCTGCTGGTATTGATGGATGGTATAGGTCTCACACTCTGCTGGTATTGATGGCTGGTATAGGTCTCACAATCTGCTGGTATTGATGGCTGATATAGGTCTCACCCTGCTGGTATTGTTGGATGGTATAGGTCTCACACTCTGCTGGTATTGATGGCTGGTATAGGTCTCACTCTGCTGGTATTGATGGATGGTATAGGTCTCACACTCTGCTGGTATTGATGGATGGTATAAGTCTCACACTCTGTTGGTATTGATGGCTGGTATAGGTCTCACACTCTGCTGGTATTGATGGATGGTATAGGTCTCACACTCTGCTGGTATTGATGGCTGGTATAGGTCTCACTCTGCTGGTATTGATGGATGGTATAGGTCTCACACTCTGCTGGTATTGATGGATGGTATAGGTCTCACACTCTGCTGGTATTGATGGATGGTATAGGTCTCACTCTGCTGGTATTGATGGATGGTATAGGTCTCACACTCTGCTGGTATTGATGGCTGGTATAGGTCTCACTCTGCTGGTATTGATGACTGGTATAGGTCTCACTCTGCTGGTATTGATGGATGGTATAGGTCTCACACTCTGCTGGTATTGATGGCTGGTATAGGTCTCACAATCTGCTGGTATTGATGGCTGATATAGGTCTCACCCTGCTGGTATTGTTGGATGGTATAGGTCTCACACTCTGCTGGTATTGATGGCTGGTATAGGTCTCTCTCTGCTGGTATTGATGGCTGGTATAGGTCTCACACTCTGCTGGTATTAATGGATGGTATAGGTCTCACTCTGCTGGTATTGATGGCTGGTATAGGTCTCACCCTGCTGGTATTGTTGGATGGTATAGGTCTCACTCTGCTGGTATTGATGGCTGGTATAGGTCTCACTCTGCTGGTATTGATGGCTGGTATAGGTCTCACTCTGCTGGTATTGATGGATGGTATAGGTCACACACTCTGCTGGTATTGATGGATGGTATAGGTCTCTCTCTGCTGGTATTGATGGCTGGTATAGGTCCCACTCTGCTGGTACTGATGGATGGTATAGGTCTCACACTCTGCTGGTATTGATGGCTGGTATAGGTCTCACACTCTGCTGGTATTGATGGCTGGTATAGGTCACACTCTGCTGGTATTGATGGATGGTACAGGTCTCACTCTGCTGGTATTGATGGCTGGTATAGGTCTCTCACTCTGCTGGTATTGATGGCTGGTATAGGTCTCACTCTGCTGGTATTGATGGCAGTCTAGGTACTAAAGTCAGAGTTCTGGACTCTCTTCTTCTTCTTTGGTCTCCTCTGTCCCTGACGGATATCCAACGAGGCATAACACAGATCTCCTTCCTCCTGAGAGAGAGAGAGAGAGAGAGAGAGAGAGAGAGAGAGAGAGAGAGAGAGAGAGAGAGAGAGAGAGAGGCGCACAGATGGAGAGAGAGAGAGAGAGAGAGAGAGAGATGGGGAGAGAGATACGAGAGAGAGAGAGATTTTACAATGAATCTGTTAATGTTATTTATATGTAATCATACATTATGATTATTTCAAGTAAATCATCATATTATTATGTTTTACTGCTTATTCCTTTAGTTTTTAATTAGTATACTTGCCACTGCTTTGAGTAGTACTGGGTTACAAATCACATGGACTACAAATAAAGATGGCCACCAGTCATAGAACTACAACACCCATTCCGACTGTACAGATACATTACCTTCTCTCTTCTCTCACTTCCCCTGGTGGTCGTCCTGTTCAGAGGAACCTGAGTCTCAGCTGCAGCTGCAGAGGAAGAATTATCACCATTAAAACAACAAGTAAAGAACACATCTGATATTGAACTGTCAATTTAACATGGTCTACATTAGTTTACCAGAGTATTTGAAAGAAGGTTTGATTGATTGATTGAATGATGTTTGATTAGTTGGATCATTGATTGATTGATTATTTCATTGATTGATTGAGTTGGAGAGTATTACAGATTAAGTGAGAGTGAGTGTATTCTGACTTTTTAAGTACAATAGTGACTTTTATCAAATAAAGGAATGAGTAAAAGAGTGCTATACAAGAGTGAAGGAGCCTATACAGCTTGTAAATAATGACTTAACAATGAATGAGTGACTAAGTGACTCCTGACAGAGAGTGAGAGAGTGAGTTTACCTGTTGTTCTGCAGAAGGAGTAGACACAGGAAGAGGAGAGGAGAGCAGACACAGGACACAGACTGAACAGCAACATCCAACACAGTCCACAGTCTACATCAGGAGGGGAGGAGGGGGACTCAGGAGGACTGACGTCTGGACAAAACATTAAACACAAACAGAACTACATTCTTAGAAATTCTACTGCTGAATGGATGTTTAAAGATGATCTTGAGGCAATGTTTCATGACCTTAGATCACCCTCGGCTGATTGATTCAAAATAACATTTAATGGAAACCAGACACACCAATACTAATACAATATGAATAATACTAAAGATACAGCCAGAAGATCTATAGGAGGAGGAGGAGGACTCAGGAGGAGGGGAGGAGGAGGACTCAGGAGGAGGGGAGGAGGGGGACTCAGGAGGACTGACGTCTGGACAAAACACAGGTATAAATTAAAGAACCTTGTCTCTCATTGAGATTACTTTTCTCTGGCAATATAGGTTTAAAGTACTTAAGTAAAAATACTTCCAAGTACTTTTTGAGTAGTTTTTTGGGGGTATCTGAACTTTACTATTTATATTTTTGACAACGTTCACTTCACTACATTCCTAAAGAAAATATGTACCTTTTACTCAATCCATTTTCCCTGACGCCCCAAAGTACTTGTTACATTTCAAATGCTCAGGCAGGACAGCAATATGGTCCAATTCACGTACCTATCAATATAACAAGTTGTCATCCCTCTGATCTGGCGGACGCACTAAATCAAAATACTGCGTGTGTGATATCTGAGGATTGGAGTGTCTGTCCATGAATTTAAAAAACAAGACAATTGTGTCGTCTGGTAAGGAATAATAATAATAATAATAATAATAATAATAATAATAATAATAACGCATAATAAGGAATTTGATAGCGTTTACTTTTACTCAAGACAATTTAATACTTTTTCCACAACTTACTGAACAAAAATATAAATGCAACATGCAACAATTTAAACGATTTTACTAAGTTACAGTTCATATAAAGAAATCAGTCAGTTGAAATAAATAAATTAGGCCCTAATCAATGGATTTCACATGACTGGGCAGGGGTGCAGCCATGGGTGGGCCTTGGAGGGCATATGCCCACCCACTGGGGAGCCAGGCCCACCCACAAGTATATTTGAGCAATTACATTTACTTTTGATACTTGATACCGGCGTGTTTACACTTGGTCTGCGGTTGTGATGCCTGTTGGATGTACCGCCAAATTCTCTAAAAACAACGTTGGAGGCGGCTTATGGTAGAGAAATGAACATTAGATTATCTGGCAACAGCTCTGGTGGACATTCCTGCAGTCAGCATGCCAATTGCACGCTCCCTCAAAACTTGAGACATCTGTGGCATTGTGTTGTGTGACAAAGCTACACATTTTAAAGTCGCCTTGTATCGACCCCAGCACAAGGTGCACCTGTGTAATGATCATGCTGTTTAATCAGCTTCTTGATATGCCACACCTGTCAGGTGGATGGATTATCTTGGCAAAGGAGAAATGCTCAGTAACAGGAATATAAACACATTTGTGAACCAAATTTGAGCTAAATAAGCTTTTTGTGCGTATGGAAAATTATTATTAAATAAGCTTTTTTTGCATGTGAAAAATGTTGGGGATTTCATTTTTTTCAACTCATGAAACATGGGACCAACACTTTAGTTGTTGCGTTTATATATTTTTTCAGTGTACATTTAAAACCAGATACTTTTAGACTTTTACTCAAGTAGTATTTTACTGGGTGACTTTCACTTTTACTTAAGTCATTTTCTATTAAGGTATCTTTACTTTTGACTAAAGTAGACAATGTAGTGCTTTTTCCACCACTGAATTGTAAATATATTTTTTACACAAAGATACAGTGGAAAAACATTTTTACCAAATGAAAGTCTGTTGACGACATTTCCATGCTGGTAGACCTCGTTGCCATAAATCGCTTTTTCTTTGCCTTGGAGAAACCATTCCATGTTCAGCACCGTTTTCTTCAAACTCCCACAGTAGTAGATTCCCAGGTCAGATTCAGTAACGTTTTCAATTAATAGATCATAGGAGTGATTAGAGGGGTTCCACACCGGAGTGAAGCGAGGGGAAAACATTAGGTTTATAACTGGCATAACAAGAGTAGGTTGGTGCTCATGAGAACAATTCCTGAACCACACATTGTATTGTACCACATCTACTCCAATGGAAACACTGCAGTCACAGTAGAGAGTGATGTTGTCTCCTGGTCTGACTCTCAGCTCCACCTCTGCTGCAGAGATCCCATCCTGACTGGAGGAAACAGCACCTACAGGTAGCAGAGGAACAGTGTTAGGATGAACTGACTGGAGGAAACAGCACCTACAGGTAGCAGAGGAACAGTGTTAGGATGAACTGACTGGAGGAAACAGCACCTACAGGTAGCAGAGGAACAGTGTTAGGATGAACTGACTGGAGGAAACAGCACCTACAGGTAGCAGAGGAACAGGGTTAGGATGAACTGACTGGAGGAAACAGCACCTACAGGTAGCAGAGGAACAGTGTTAGGATGAACTGACTGGAGGAAACAGCAACAGGAAGCAGAAATACTGAATACAATTTTGATATCATAAACATCTGTACAGGCAAATATGTACTAGATGTTATTCACCACAGTCATCACAATAATAAGAAATCAGCTATCATCCAGCTATTAGAACCAGTAAAACAAAGTTACTCACATAAGATGAGAGCAACACACAGCCTGTCCATCTGGTGGTCTGATGGTCTGATGGTGACTGTCAGAGAGTAGCTGGGTCTTTGAATAACAAGGTCTTTGCTGCGTATTTCCGTGTTCATGACTAGATGTACTTTACCATGAAAGGGCATACGAGCAGCGATTGGTTCGATCGAGTGGAAAGTTTTCAGCTTGTGGTCCTTTTCTCTGAAACCCATGTTGTGACATGAAGAGGAGGGTCTAGCATCGAGGTAAACAGGTTTCATACCAACGTGACGTCACTGGAAAATATTAAGCTTTAAGTTGGTCACTGTAGACAGCAACACCTAACTAGCAGCACCTGGTCAAGTCAACCTGCTGCAACATCATCAAATACAACATGAAGAACCAAACACTCATTCTGGTGTCTATTTTGACCCCCTAAGAAAAGACTGTTGAGACAGAGACCTATCTTGAGACAGAGACCTATCCTGAGACAGAGACCTATCCTGAGACAGAGACCTATCTTGAGACAGAGACCTATCCTGAGACAGAGACCTATCCTGAGACAGAGACCTATCTTGAGACAGAGACCTATCTTGAGACAGAGACCTATCTTGAGACAGAGACCTATCCTGAGACAGAGGGTCTTTCAGTAACAGGGTCAGAGTAGCTGGGTCTTTCAGTAACAGGGTCAGAGTAGCTGGGTCTGTCAGTAACAGGGTCAGAGTAGCTGGGTCTTTCAGTAACAGGGTCAGAGTAGCTGGGTCTGTCAGTAACAGGGTCAGAGTAGCTGGGTCTTTCAGTAACAGGGTCAGAGTAGCTGGGTCTTTCAGTAACAGGGTCAGGGTAGCTGGGTCTTTCAGTAACAAGGTCAGAGTAGCTGGGTCTTTCAGTAACAGGGTCAGAGTAGCTGGGTCTTTCAGTAACAGGGTCAGAGTAGCTGGGTCTGTCAGTAACAGGGTCAGAGTAGCTGCGTCTTTCAGTAACAGGGTCAGAGTAGCTGGGTCTTTCAGTAACAGGGTCAGAGTAGCTGGGTCTTTCAGTAACAGGGTCAGAGTAGCTGGGTCTTTCAGTAACAGGGTCAGAGTAGCTGGGCCTGTCAGTAACAGGGTCAGAGTAGCTGGGTCTTTCAGTAACAGGGTCAGAGTAGCTGGGATTTCAGTAACAGGGTCAGAGTAGCTGGGTCTGTCAGTAACAGGGTCAGAGTAGCTGGGTCTTTCAATAACAGGGTCAGAGTAGCTGGGTCTGTCAGTAACAGGATCAGAGTAGCTGGGTCTTTCAGTAACAGGGTCAGAGTAGCTGGGTCTTTCAGTAACAGGGTCAGAGTAGCTGGGTCTTTCAGTAACAGGGTCAGAGTAGCTGGGTCTTTCAGTAACAGGGTCAGAGTAGCTGGGTCTTTCAGTAACAGGGTCAGAGTAGCTGGGTCTTTCAGTAACAAGGTCAGAGTAGCTGGGTCTTTCAGTAACAGGGTCAGAGTAGCTGGGTCTGTCAGTAACAGGGTCAGAGTAGCTGGGTCTTTCAGTAAAACCCATCTTGAGACAGAGACCCATCTTGAGACAGAGACCTATCCTGAGACAGAGACCTATCCTGAGACAGAGACCTATCCTGAGACAGACCTATCTTGAGACAGAGACCTATCCTGAGACAGAGACCTATCCTGAGACAGAGACCTATCTTGAGACAGAGACCCATCTTGAGACAGAGACCCATCTTGAGACAGAGACCTATATTGAGACAGAGACCCATCTTGAGACAGAGACCTATATTGAGACAGAGACCTATCCTGAGACAGAGACCTATCTTGAGACAGAGACCTATCTTGAGACAGAGACCCATCTTGAGACAGAGACCCATCCTGAGACAGAGACCTATCCTGAGACAAAGACCTATCCTGAGACAGAGACCTATCTTGAGACAGAGGCCTAAGATTGGCCTATATAACTGCATCCTGCCAGTATTAATGTTTGATTTATCAAATGACGAACATCCAGTAATCATAACATTTAAATCCTCACCATGATCTGTATGAGCTAATTGAGGCATCCCAAAATTATTATTTATCCACCACACATCTAGGCCTCACCAATGTTGGACACCCTGAATTGAATGCAGCAAGAAATTACAATCAGAAACTACAATAACCATGATGCTCTGGAGAGGATGTGATGGTACATTAGAGTCAATTATAGTTTAAGAGTTATGCCATTTGTAGTTCTTTATCTTTGTGGATGTAGTTCTGTATCTAACGATCTCTTTTTCTTCAGGATTAGTGGGAAAACAAATAGGACATAGACAGAGATATGATGCACTCAGTGAGAACATGTGTGACATCATCAGGAGAATAGCAGCACAATGGGTGAACAACTACTTATAACTTGGATGTACTCTCTTCCTCAGGCCAAATGGTAGACAGACAAACAGACAAACAGAGAGACAGACATCTTCATGGCAACTGCAACAGGATGTCAGTGTGGGTTTCCTGTGTACTGAGTGTGTCTTCTCAGCCAATCAGTGACTAGCTCTTATATGAGTACTTTAACGCCAACATCATAATATCAGACTTACCAACATTAGTAGTGGTCAATGTATGTATCTGTTTACATGAGTGCACATATATGTGGGTATATGGGAGAGTGTCCATATGATTGTATATCATGTATAGTCCTATGTCTGTGGTTGTGGTTTACTCAGCTAGTGCTGCTGCTCTGTAGGAGAGGGGTTAAGGGGGGCTGGGTTTCAGGTCTGAGGAAAGAGCAGTGAGCTGGGTCTGAGTAGCTGGGTCTTTCAGTAACAGGGTCAGAGTAGCTGGGTCTGTCACTAACAGGGTCAGAGTAGCTGGGTCTTTCAGTAACAGGGTCAGAGTAGCTGGGTCTTTCAGTAACAGGGTCAGAGTAGCTGGGTCTTTCAGTAACAGGGTCAGAGTAGCTGGGTCTGTCAGTAACAGGGTCAGAGTAGCTGGGTCTGTCAGTAACAGGGTCAGAGTAGCTGGGTCTTTCAGTAACAGGGTCAGAGTAGCTGGGTCTTTCAGTAACAGGGTCAGAGTAGCTGGGTCTTTCAGTAACAGGGTCAGAGTAGCTGGGTCATTCAGTAACAGGGTCAGAGTAGCTGGGTCTGTCAGTAACAGGGTCAGAGTAGCTGGCTCTTTCAGTAACAGGGTCAGAGTAGCTGGGTCTTTCAGTAACAGGGTCAGAGTAGCTGGGTCTTTCAGTAACAGGGTCAGAGTAGCTGGGTCTTTCAGTAACAGGGTCAGAGTAGCTGGGTCTCTGAAGCAGATACAGTGGGGAAAAAAGTATTTAGTCAGCCACCAATTGTGCAAGTTCTCCCACTTAAAAAGATGAGAGAGGCCTGTAATTTTCATCATAGGTACACGTCAACTTTGACAGACAAAATGAGAAAAAAAATCCCGAAAATCACATTGTAGGATTTTTAATGAATTTATTTGCAAATTATGGTGGAAAATAAGTATTTGTTCACCTACAAACAAGCAAGATTTCTGGCTCTCACAGACCTGTAACTTCTTCTTTAAGAGGCTCCTCTGTCCTCCACTCGTTACCTGTATTAATGGCACCTGTTTGAACTTGTTATCAGTATAAAAGACACCTGTCCACAACCTCAAACAGTCACACTCCAAACTCCACTATGGCCAAGACCAAAGAGCTGTCAAAGGACACCAGAAACAAAATTGTAGAGGCTGGGAAGACTGAATCTGCAATAGGTAAGCAGCTTGGTTTGAAGAAATCAACTGTGGGAGCAATTATTAGGAAATGGAAGACATACAAGACCACTGATAATCTCCCTCGATCTGGGGCTCCACGCAAGATCTCACCCTGTGGGTTCAAAATGATCACAAGAATGGTGAGCAAAAATCCCAGAACCACACGGGTGGACCTAGTGAATGACCTGCAGAGAGCTGGGACCAAAGTAACAAAGCCTACCATCAGTAACACACTACGCCGCCAGGGACTCAAATCCTGCAGTGCAGACGTGTCCCCCTGCTTAAGCCAGTACATGTCCAGGCCCGTCTGAAGTTTGCTAGAGTGCATTTGGATGATCCAGAAGAGGATTGGGAGAATGTCATATGGTCAGATGAAACCAAAATATAACTTTTTGGTAAAAACTCAACTCGTCGTGTTTGGAGGACAAAGAATGCTGAGTTGCATCCAAAGAACACCATACCTACTGTGAAGCATGGGGGTGGAAACATCATGCTTTGGGGCTGTTTTTCTGCAAAGGGACCAGGACGACTGATCCGTGTAAAGGAAAGAATGAATGGGGCCATGTATCGTGAGATTTTGAGTGAAAACCTCCTTCCATCAGCAAGGGCATTGAAGATGAAACGTGGCTGGGTCTTTCAGCATGACAATGATCCCAAACACACCGCCCGGGCAACGAAGGAGTGGCTTCGTAAGAAGCATTTCAAGGTCCTGGAGTGGCCTAGCCAGTCTCCAGATCTCAACCCCATAGAAAATCTTTGGAGGGAGTTGAAAGTCTGTGTTGCCCAGCGACAGCCCCAAAACATCACTGCTCTAGAGGAGATCTGCATGGAGGAATGGGCCAAAATACCAGCAACAGTGTGTGAAAACCTTGTGAAGACTTACAGAAAACGTTTGACCTGTGTCATTGCCAACAAAGGGTATATAACAAAGTATTGAGAAACTTTTGTTATTGACCAAATACTTATTTTCCACCATAATTTGCAAATAAATTCATTAAAAATCCTACAATGTGATTTTAGAAAAAAAAAAAATCTCATTTTGTCTGTCATAGTTGACGTGTACCTATGATGAAAATTACAGGCCTTTCTCATCTTTTTAAGTGGGAGAACTTGCACAATTGGTGGCTGACTAAATACTTTTTTTCCCCACTGTATCAGTTAGTATGACAGGTACACACAACCATAAAGGATAAAAGCACAACTACTGCCCTGCACTCTCATGTTAACAGTTCACACCTCTTGACTTGAACTAGTCCATCTCAGGGTCTGAAGGTAATGTTAGACTCCAGATGTGGAACACATCCAGACTGAGATGGACCCACACCACATGAGGAAGTCACACCTCATGACTTGAGTCTTAGAGGTGTTGATACAGCTGAATGACTTTGTTGTTTCAGTCAAAGTAACATCATAAAGTATCTATCTGTTATCTGGTCCCTCATACAGCCTGTTAATACTACACTTTATACCATGCATACCTGGAGAAATATTACATATTATTAGATAATAATAGTGTCACATAGTATTTTGCACACAAACACGCATGCATGCATGCACGCTCACACACACACACACACACACACACACACACACACACACACACACACTTATGAGAAGGTACAGAGTGGCTGGCCAAGCAGTTGACACATCACGTGTCAAGTAGATGGAAACATTGTGGTTTCTACAGACCTGAAAACTACCCCACAGACCTGAAACCCAGGCCCCCCTTAACCCCTCAGTCCTCCCCTCAGACCTGAAACCCAGGCCCAGCTACTCTGAACAACAGGAAGTCAGTGTGGGTTTCCTGTGTACTGAGTGTGTCTTTTCAGCCAATCAGTGACTAGCACTTATATGAGTACTGTAATGCCAACATCCTAATATCAGACTTATCAACATTAGTTGTGGTCAATATATGTATCTGTTTACATGAGTGCACATATGTGGGTATATGGGAGTGTGTCCATATGATTGTATATCATTTATAGTCCTATGTCTGTGGTTGTGGTTTACTCAGCTAGTGCTGCTGATCTGTAGGGGAGGGGTTAAGGGGGGCCTGGGTTTCAGGTCTGAGGGGAGGACTGAGGGGTTAAGGGGGGCCTGGGTTTCAGGTCTGAGGGGAGGACTGAGGGGTTAAGGGGGGGGCCTGGGTTTCAGGTCTGAGGGGAGGACTGAGGGGTTAAGGGGGGCCTGGGTTTCAGGTCTGAGGGGAGGACTGAGGGGTTAAGGGGGCCTGGGTTTCAGGTCTGAGGGGAGGACTGAGGGGTTAAGGGGGGGCCTGGGTTTCAGGTCTGAGGGGAGGACTGAGGGGGGCCTGGGTTTCAGGTCTGAGGGGAGGACTGAGGGGTTAAGGGGGGGCTGGGTTTCAGGTCTGAGGGGAGGACTGAGGGGTTAAGGCAGGTGTTCAAACCTTTTTGGCCCACCACCCCATTTTGATATTAGATTTTTTTTATCTAAGAGATATAAGAAAGATTAGGAAACACACATATATATATATATAATTATATTTTACATGTATTTAACCCCTTACCTTCAGACGAGTCTCCTGAGGCCTATGGGTGTCAAAGAGCAAGAACATGTATGTGTTCCTGAGAGTCTAATCTTTCAATTGAGGAGTCATACTAGTTTGTAGGCCAAACCGTTGGACCCTACATACGATTTTGTGAGAAGACCGATTTTCGGGAATGTCTCATGGTCTGACAAACACCGCTCTAGCTCCATCACCTTTCACAGCAGATGCAGAAATGGGACAGGGAGGATATGGTGGATTGAGACGCATCCAATGCAACAACAAAAAAAACGGTGGGATTTTTCTGGGGATTGTTTTATTATGCTAATTGGATTTCCGAGGGGGCGACGATATCGACCATAGGGCGCTAAAGGTCCTTACACAACCTATGCAAACAGTGACAGAGCGTCGTATATGATCCATTCCAAAAATGTCTCTTCGCAAAAGTATGTAGAACTAAATCTACGCTCCGTCGTTGCGTTTGCGTAAAGTGCGTTGCCGCCTTAACATTAATCGTCATAAATTGAGATGGCCAAGCTCATGTCAAAAGGTGTGAACATGAGGGCAGGGCAGTAGTGGTGCGTCTATCCATCATACTGACGCTGTTACTGAAAGACCCAGTTACACTCACCATCAGACCAGGAGATGGACAGGCTGTGTGTCGCTCTGATTGCATTCTTAAGTGGGTAAACCTTTGTTTCACTGGGCCTTATTGCTGCATGATAGCCAATTTCTTTGTAGTTTCATGGGTTGACAAGATTTATGCTATTATTGTGATGACTGTGGTAAAAACATGACGTTTATATTTGAAGGGTTGCATTCCAAAACGCCATATCCATTTTCAGAAATGTTGGTAAATTGACATTAATTAAAAACACATCTTGTGAAAGAGAGCTATTTTTTCAACTTACCATTACACATGGGCTAGTGAAAAGACAGACATGATTTTGTTTTGAAATATATAGCAAGGTCATTTTATTTTAGAGACAAATAATCATGTTGTGTGGCAAAAAGCTATATATCCACCCCAAACAGAACCAACGTGTAGCTCAGTTGGTAGAGCATGGCGCTTGCAACGCCAGGGTTGTGGGTTCAATTCCCACAGGGGGGGGCAGTATGAAAATGTATGCACTGTATAAGAGTGTCTGCTAAATGACTAAAATATAAATTAGTCTATCGCAATTAATTTGCCGGTCAAGGGTGAGTTGATTCTCCTTGTCGGAGTGACACAGCAGCCTGACCTGTTTGCAGCCAGCAGCCTATTTTTGTTTCCGTCCCTGGATCTTGACTCTCTCCTTTTCATGAGCTCATTTAGAAAAAGTTTCCTCTTTCGACCAAAAGGAATCGATATCACAGCCTCCAAACTGTCGAAGGGGTCCACAACCAAGAGCTCAAGGCTGAGAGTCCGCATACATAGGTTCGGTTTGTTTCGAGCAATACTCCGCAAGGCGAAGTTAACGTCTGTGCTCGCATACTCACTTAAAATACCTTCGCTTGAAAAACGGAAAACAAGCGGCAATATTACTGTTTGTCCCTCTTGAGAACACTGAGGTAGGCTATAGCTGGAGACGCCATATGCAACAACATAACACTTCCTCGAAGTAGTCAGAATCAATCTGTCAATTGTTTGAGTTTTTTGCAGAAGTCTTAGTCGCGCAATTTTATGTCTAACAAAGACGTTTGGTGCAGTATTTCTCAAGTGAAAAAATGTCATCTGTCTAATGACAAATACTTCATTGAAGAATCCCTACTATTGACCAATCACCAACGAAGGGGCGTAGACTTCGGCTATTTAAACTTCAGTTTGCGTCATAGAAAACGATAGAGGCCTGTAGTGGCCAAAAGGCTATTATTGCGTGGTCATCGCCATTGAGGGCTTCCGCCATTTTAAAGTAGTCATCTGGGTGGGGAGTTCAATGGGTTGTAGCCTCAATGGCGTTGCTCATGCTGTCACAGACGCCATAATGGCACAGATATAAATATGAGTCCTCTATCTATCTCTATGGCTTGCCTCAAGAAAAAAATGTGGTGTGCAGTGTGCGCTAATGCTGCCTTCACGCGGTATTCGGTGCATGTGA
The DNA here is from genome assembly GCF_020615455.1 of Coregonus clupeaformis. NCBI lineage: Eukaryota > Metazoa > Chordata > Actinopteri > Salmoniformes > Salmonidae > Coregonus > Coregonus clupeaformis. Next base: position 221,751 of record NW_025533901.1, on the reverse strand, counting down.
CAAATATTTGGTTTCAATATTCTCTCATTGATCCGAGACAGGTGTCCGTCATCATGACATGTGGCACTTTGGGGTTTTCATCTAGTAGAATTCGCTGCACACTATTGAGGAAGATAATTTTTTTCCAGTCCCACGTGTGACTGACAACCACTGATAATCAGCTGAAGGGACACACTGTATCAAAATGAACTAATGGTGGGAATGCAATTGCGTTCTCAGTAGGATGAGGGTAGTATGCTGCAGGGGTGAACTGGGACAAGGAATCGGCCCTGGCATTTCATCCACACCAGCCCACATCACTGCACCAACTTTCTGAGTGAGGTCACAATGTAGAATGTGCTCTTTCTAAGTTTATAGGCCCCCTTTCCGTTTTTTACAATCCATTTATCTTGGCTTTTTGGTTACTACATAATTCCATATGTGTTATTTCATAGTTCTGATGTCTTCACTATTATTCTACAATGTAGAAAATAGTAAAAATAAAGAAAAACCCTGGAATGAGTAGGTGTTCTAAAACTTTTGACCGGTAGTGTATAAATATCTTAACAGGCAGCTGTTGTTTACGAAGCATGTGACAAATACAATTACATTTTATTTGAACAGTGGTCGTGTTTTTTTTCACGCAGAAAAAAAGAACACGAAATGTCCTGCTGCGTTTCGTAAATGTCAGACCTATGTAAAATGCTGTCTGCTGATAGATTGATCTGAGTTAACAAAACGCATCAGGATATTTCTTATGCGTTCTTGGCTTCAGACAAATGCTGTGCTTCAGTTGCTTCAGTCTCCGCTCGGATGAGAATTTACGAACAGGCATTCTATCAGCAGACAGCGTTCTGACTGATGTGGAGCTACTTTTCTTCGGTACTTTTCTCAGTGTAGCCTAGGTCAAATGTAAGATTAACTTCAAGCAAAACATTAGGAAATGTAAAATGTCAAAAATATATATAATAATGTAGCTGGCTACATTCTTCCCATGATAAGCATTAGAAATATAATGACTATGAATCGTTTTTGCCAAAAATACCTTGTTTTTTCATCGTAAACTCATTTACTTGTGTGGCTGATAGCCAAATAGTGTTGCACTTCTTCTTCGTTTGGGTTTTATGGCAGTGTGCATACCAGTATTAGGTGCATTACCGCCACCTACCGGGCTGGATTCTGATGAGATTATGGAGGTGTTTCTAGATTCTGCACTCTAGTCTACATGAATGGAGGAAGGAAATGATGTCTAAGTGGATTACAGTTTGTTGAGAAAGGTGTTCAACAGGGGTTGAACAGTAGTCATATACATCGATCCTAATAATCCTCACTAATCATGAAACTGTGATGACAGCGGTCCAGTCGCCATGAACCATGCGCCAGGCTCCAAGTTTAAACTGATATGTATGGTCTGTGTTCCATAATGATTCAAGCAGGCTACATGTCTCAAATTATTGTCCAACTTGCAATATGTTAGCTTAATATGATCCACTATTGCTTGGAGTATAGACACCTTCCTTTTCCCCTTCTGTTAATTCCCTGTTAACCCCACGTGAGACGGGACCCAACCCAGGAACCCCCACGAGAGACGGGACCCAGAGGAAGTTGACTGTTATGGCTTGGTGTTGGATCCTGAGAACCGCCTGTTAGATGTCCAATACTAGGTCTGGCCTGCTGTGTGTAACCTCCGTCCAGTGTTTGTAGGACTGAGGTTGAGTCTGTCCAGATGAGTGTATTTGGTGGTCTCTTCTCTTCTATCCAGGCTAGGGCTAAGATACAGGCCATGAGTTCAGAGGTCAATACTGAAAGGTTATTTGTTAGTCTTTTTTTCTGGGTGAAATGTATGTCTGGGATAGAGAAGGCTGCTGAGACGTGTCCTGACACCGGGTCCTTGGAGCTGTCTGTGTAAATGCATGTTGCAACGTGGTATTGTGATCTTACATACCTGCTGTCAGCAGTCCTACCAACCCTTACATACCCTGCTGTCAGCAGTCCTACCAACCCTCTATCCTTACATACCCTGCTGTCAGCAGTCCTACCAACCCGTTATCCTTACATACCCTGCTGTCAGCAGTCCTACCAACCCTTTATCCTTACATACCCTGCTGTCAGCAGTCCTACCAACCCTTACATACCCTGCTGTCAGCAGTCCTACCAACCCTCTATCCTTACATACCCTGCTGTCAGCAGTCCTACCAACCCTTTATCCTTACATACCTGCTGTCAGCAGTCCTACCAACTCTTACATACCCTGCTGTCAGCAGTCCTACCAACCCTTTATCCTTACATACCCTGCTGTCAGCAGTCCTACCAACATTTGTCCTTACATACCCTGCTGTCAGCAGTCCTACCAACATTTATCCTTACATACCCTGCTGTCAGCAGTCCTACCAACCCTCTATCCTTACATACCCTGCTGTCAGCAGTCCTACCAACATTTGTCCTTACATACCCTGCTGTCAGCAGTCCTACCAACCCTTTATCCTTACATACCCTGCTGTCAGCAGTCCTACCAACCCTTTATCCTTACATACCCTGCTGTCAGCAGTCCTACCAACCCTTTATCCTTACGTACCCTGCTGTCAGCAGTCCTACCAACCCTTTATCCTTACATACCCTGCTGTCAGCAGTCCTACCAACCCTCTATCCTTACATACCCTGCTGTCAGCAGTCCTACCAACCCTTTATCCTTACATACCCTGCTGTCAGCAGTCCTACCAACCCTTTATCCTTACATACCCTGCTGTCAGCAGTCCTACCAACCCTTTATCCTTACATACCCTGCTGTCAGCAGTCCTACCAACCCTCTATCCTTACATACCCAGGTAATGAAGAAATGTATTAAAATGGCAGAATTTAATGCAAGAATTCAACAATTAACTATGCAAATGAGCAAAAGCTTCGTGCATTAGGAAATTGGACGCCTGGCTCAAATACAAGCCCATCTCTCTCCTGTTGTGTTCAGTGATTTAAGCAAATAAACGCTGTTAATGAAAGTTTTACAGTATTCGTCTCCTTTTCAGCACCAATTGGTAGATTTTAAAATACTCTGATCTTCTTGATTATTTAGGGTTAGGAAAGTATTTATGAATATTAAAAAAGGAAAAGGTTTGGTGAGCCGTTACGCACAAAATATATTGGTGAACCAAAAATAGTGGTTTGATTTATCCTGAAAATTGCCAAATTCAGTTGTTCAATCCATTAAATATTGGAAGGTGAGAAAGGTGTTCAACAGGGGTTGAACAGTAGTCATATATATCGATCCTAATAATCCTCACTAATCATAAAACTGTGATGACAGCGGTCCAGTCGCCATGAACCGTGCGCCAGGCTCCAAGTTTAAACTGCTATGTATGGTCTGAGTTCCATAATGATTCAAGTAGGCTACATGTCTCAAATTATTTTCCAACTTGCAATATGTTAGCTTAATAATAATAATATGCCATTTAGCAGACGCTTTTATCCAAAGCCACTTACAGTCATGTGTGCATACATTTTCACATTTGGTCCCGGGGATCGAACCCACTACCCTGGCGTTACAAGCGCCATGCTCTACCAATTGAGCTACAGAGGACCACTATTAATATGATCCACTATTGCTTGCGATCCTCAGGAACAGCCACACGAACGTGACAGAGGAAAGACAGGTAAACTAACAATGGAATGGAATGATGCAAAATGTTTTTAAAAACGAACATTAAAGTGACAGTTATAAATGTACACTGAGTATACAAAACATTAAGAACACCTGCTCTTTCCATGACATAGACTGACCAGGTGAATCCAAGGGAAAGCTATGATCCCTTATTGATGTCGCTTGTTTAAATCCACTTCAATCAGTGTAGATGAAGGAGGAGACAGGTTAAAGAGGGTGAATGGGCAAGACAAGAAATGTAAGTGCCTTTGAAAGGGTATGGTAGTAGGTGCCAGGCGCACCGGTTTGTCAAGAACTGCAATGCTGCTGGGTTTTTCATGCTCAGTTTCCCATGTGTATCAAGAATGGTCCACCACCCAAAGGACATCCAGACAACTTGACATAACTGTGGGAAGCATTGTACAGTATGTAACATGGGCCAGCATCCCTGGGGAACACTTTCGACACCTTGTAATTTTTGCAGATTTATTCCAAATAAAAAAAAATGGAAATATCACATTTACATAAGTATTCAGACCCTTTACTCAGTACTTTGTTGAAGCACCTTTGGCAGTGATTACAGCCTCGAGTCTTCTTGGGTATGACGCTACAAGCTTGGCACACCTGTATTTGGGGAGTTTTTCCCATTCTTCTCTGCAGATCCTCTCAAGCTCTGTCAGGTTGGATGGGGAGTGTCGCTGCACAGCTATTTTCAGGTCTCTCCAGAGATGTTCTATCGGGTTCAAGACAGGGCTCTGGCTGGGCCACTCAAGGACATTCAGAGACTTGTCCCGAAGCCACTCCTGCGCTGTCTTGGCTGTGTGTTTAGGGTCGTTGTCCTGTTGGAAGGTGAACCTTCGCCCCAGTCTGAGGTCCTGAGCAGGTTTTCATCAATGGAGCTCTCTGTACTTTGCTCTGTTCATCTTTCCCTCGATCCTGACTAGTCTCCCAGTCCCTGCCGCTGAAAAAGATCCCCACAACATGATGCTGCCACCATGCTTCACCGTAGGGATGGTGCCAGGTTTCCTCTGGACGTGACGCTTGGCATTCATGCCAAAGAGTTCATTCTTGGTTTCATCAGACCAGAGAATGTTGTTTCTCATGGTCTGAGAGTCTTTAGGTGCCTTTTGGGAAACTCCAAGCGGGCTGTCATGTGCATTTTACTGAGGAGTGGCTTCCGTCTGGCCACTCTACCATAAAGGCCTGATTGGTGGAGTGCTGCAGAGATGATTGTCCTTCTGGAAGATTCTCCCATCTCCACAGAGGAACTCTGGAGCTCTGTCAGAGTGACCATCGGGTTCTTGGTCACCTCCCTGACCAAGGTCCTTCTCCCCCGATTGGGAGGCCAGCTCTAGGAAGAGTCTTGGTGGTTGTAAACTTCTTCCATTTAAGAATGATGGAGGCCACTGTGTTCTTGGGGACCTTCAATACTGCAGACATTTTTTGGTACCCTTCCCCAAATCTGTGCCTCGACACACTCCTGTCTCGGTGCTCTATGGACAATACCTTTGACCTCATGGCTTGGTTTTTGCTCTGACATGCACTGTCAACTGTGGGACCCTATATAGACAGGTGTGTGCCTTTCCAAATCATGTCCAATTAATTGAATTTACCACAGGTGGATTCCAATTAAGTTGTAGAAACATCGCAAGGATGATCAATGGAAATGGGATGCACCTGAGCTCAATTTCGAGTCTCAACGCAAAGGGTCTGAATACTTATGTAAATAAGGTATTTTTTTATTTTAATTTGCTAAAATTTCTAAAAACCTGTTTGGTAAGGCTGTAACGTAACAAAATGTGGAAAAAGTCAAAGGATCTGAATTCTTTCCGAATGCACTGTATATACATGAAGGCAGGGTAAAGTGACTAAGCATCAGGATAGATAATAATAATAAGGTATTTGAGGTAGATATGTACCTGAATGCAGGGTAAAGTGACTAAGCATCAGGATAGATAATAATAATAAGGTATTTGAGGTAGATATGTACATGAAGGCAGGGTAAAGTGGCTAGGCATCAGGATAGATAATAATAATAATAAGGTATTTGAGGTGGATATGTACATGAAGGCAGGGTAAAGTGACTAGGCATCAGGATAGATAATAATGAGAGTAAAATATAGAACAGAGTAGCAGTAGCTGTGTGGTTCATCCTAACACTGTTCCTTCCTCTGCTACCTGTAGGTGCTGTTTCCTCCAGTTAGTTCATCCTAACACTGTTCCTTCCTCTGCTACCTGTAGGTGCTGTTTCCTCCAGTCAGTTCATCCTAACACTGTTCCTCTGCTACCTGTAGGTGCTGTTTCCTCCAGTCAGTTCATCCTAACACTGTTCCTCTGCTACCTGTAGGTGCTGTTTCCTCCAGTCAGTTCTTCCTAACACTGTTCCTCTGCTACCTGTAGGTGCTGTTTCCTCCAGTCAGTTCATCCTAACACTGTTCCTCTGCTACCTGTAGGTGCTGTTTCCTCCAGTCAGTTCATCCTAACACTGTTCCTCTGCTACCTGTAGGTGCTGTTTCCTCCAGTCAGTTCATCCTAACACTGTTCCTTTGCTACCTGTAGGTGCTGTTTCCTCCAGTCAGTTCATCCTAACACTGTTCCTTCCTCTGCTACCTGTAGGTGCTGTTTCCTCCAGTCAGTTCATCCTAACACTGTTCCTCTACTACCTGTAGGTGCTGTTTCCTCCAGTCAGTTCATCCTAACACTGGTCCTCTGCTACCTGTAGGTGCTGTTTCTTCCAGTCAGTTCATCCTAACACTGTTCTCTCTGCTACCTGTAGGTGCTGTTTCCTCCAGTCAGTTCATCCTAACACTGTTCCTCTGCTACCTGTAGGTGCTGTTTCCTCCAGTCAGTTCATCCTAACACTGTTCCTTCATCTGCTACCTTTAGGTGCTGTTTACTCTAGTCAGTTCATCCTAACACTGTTCTTTCCTCTGCTACCTGTAGGTGCTGTTTCCTCCAGTCAGTTCATCCTAACACTGTTCCTCTGCAACCTGTAGGTGCTGTTTCCTCCAGTCAGTTCATCCTAACACTGTTCCTCTGCTACCTGTAGGTGCTGTTTCCTCCAGTCAGTTCATCTTAACACTGTTCCTCTGCTACCTGTAGGTGCTGTTTCCTCCAGTCAGTTCATCCTAACACTGTTCCTCTGCTACCTGTAGGTGCTGTTTCCTCCTGTTAGTTCATCCTAACACTGTTCCTCTGCTACCTGTAGGTGCTGTTTCCTCCAGTCAATTCATCCTAACACGGTTCCTCTGCTACCTGTAGGTGCTGTTTCCTCCAGTCAGTTCATCCTAACACTGTTCCTCTGCTACCTGTAGGTGCTGTTTCCTCCAGTCAGTTCATCCTAACACTGTTCCTCTGCTACCTGTAGGTGCTGTTTCCTCCAGTCAGTTCATCCTAACACTGTTCCTCTGCTACCTGTAGGTGCTGTTTCCTCCAGTCAGTTCATCCTAACACTGTTCCTCTGCTACCTGTAGGTGCTGTTTCCTCCAGTCAGTTCATCCTAACCCTGTTCCTCTGCTACCTGTAGGTGCTGTTTCCTCCTGTTAGTTCATCCTAACACTGTTCCTCTGCTACCTGTAGGTGCTGTTTCCTCCAGTCAATTCATCCTAACACTGTTCCTCTGCTACCTGTAGGTGCTGTTTCCTCCAGTCAGTTCATCCTAACACTGTTCCTCTGCTACCTGTAGGTGCTGTTTCCTCCAGTCAGTTCATCCTAACACTGTTCCTCTGCTACCTGTAGGTGCTGTTTCCTCCAGTCAGTTCATCCTAACACTGTTCCTCTGCTACCTGTAGGTGCTGTTTCCTCCAGTCAGTTCATCCTAACACTGTTCCTCTGCTTCCTGTAGGTGCTGTTTCCTCCAGTCAGTTCATCCTAACACTGTTCCTCTGCTACCTGTAGGTGCTGTTTCCTCCAGTCAGTTCATCCTAACACTGTTCCTCTGCTACCTGTAGGTGCTGTTTCCTCCAGTCAGTTCATCTTAACACTGTTCCTCTGCTACCTGTAGGTGCTGTTTCCTCCAGTCAGTTCATCCTAACACTGTTCCTCTGCTACCTGTAGGTGCTGTTTCCTCCAGTCAGTTCATCCTAACACTGTTCCTCTGCTACCTGTAGGTGCTGTTTCCTCCAGTCAGTTCATCCTAACACTGTTCCTCTGCTACCTGTAGGTGCTGTTTCCTCCAGTCAGTTCATCCTAACACTGTTCCTCTGCTACCTGTAGGTGCTGTTTCCTCCAGTTAGTTCATCCTAACACTGTTCCTCTGCTACCTGTAGGTGCTGTTTCCTCCAGTCAGTTCATCCTAACACTGTTCCTCTGCTACCTGTAGGTGCTGTTTCCTCCAGTCAGTTCATCCTAACACTGTTCCTCTGCTACCTGTAGGTGCTGTTTCCTCCAGTCAGTTCATCCTAACACTGTTCCTCTGCTACCTGTAGGTGCTGTTTCCTCCAGTCAGGATGGGATCTCTGCATCAGAGGTGGAGCTGAGAGTCAGACCAGGAAACAACATCACTCTCTACTGTGACTGTAACATAACTACTGGAGTATACATTATGTGGTATAGGAACTGTTCTCACAAGTACCAGTCGCGTCTTGTTATTTCAACTAAGTTTTTGGGTAACAACCCTTTCCCTGGATATAATGTGGTGTGGAACCCCTCCAACAACTCCTATGATCTACTGATTGAGAACATCACTGGATCTGACCTGGGACTCTACTACTGTGGGACTGTGGAGACTAACGTGGTGGATGAAGGAAAACTAATTAAACAGAAAGAGGTCTACCACTATGGAAACATCACCACTATGATTTCATTTGGTAAGAACAAACCCTTCAGTCTGATTTCCTTTAGAGAGTAGCTTTTACACATACAACATTTGTATTTGAGCTGGAATCAGTACAAGATTTTCACTGAATGTTCTACACAGACATTGTACAATCATATCTGTTAGTCAGTTAGATTTCTATTAGATAGTCGGTTTATAGTTGTAATTTTGTGATAGTTTTTCTAAAGTACATTTTAACACTGTTCCTCTGCTACCTGTAGGTGCTGTTTCCTCCAGTCAGTTCATCCTAACACTGTTCCTCTGCTACCTGTAGGTGCTGTTTCCTCCAGTTAGTTCATCCTAACACTGTTCCTCTGCTACCTGTAGGTGCTGTTTCCTCCAGTCAGTTCATCCTAACACTGTTCCTCTGCTACCTGTAGGTGCTGTTTCCTCCAGTCAGTTCATCCTAACACTGTTCCTCTGCTACCTGTAGGTGCTGTTTCCTCCAGTCAGTTCATCCTAACACTGTTCCTCTGCTACCTGTAGGTGCTGTTTCCTCCAGTCAGGATGGGATCTCTGCAGCAGAGGTGGAGCTGAGAGTCAGACCAGGAGACAACATCACTCTCTACTGTGACTGTAACATAACTACTGGAGTATACATTATGTGGTATAGGAACTGTTCTCACAAGTACCAGCCTCCTCTTGTTATTTCAACCAGGGGCGGCCTGTTCAATAGGGCGATATGGGCGACGCACTGCCAAACGGGAAAAGGAAGGGATTTTTTTTCTAATCAATTATATCACGGCAACAGTAGTTATCAGAGTTGTAATCTATACGTCTGATCTGCCACAGTGCCACACTGCCACTAAATGTCGAATCAGGCTAAAGTCGTGCTTCAAATGGCTCCCCCTTTTGGGGGCGATTTCAGTCAGGTTGAAAATCGCCCAGAAGTCTGTAATAGACTCCCATGTAAAATCTATTTTTTCAAATTTCAGAGCCTTCAAAACAATCTCAATGGGTGTCTGTGGGCTTGCACTTACGCGCTTTCATACATGTTACGTAACCATGAACGTAACTGAGAAAAGAGTGGATTGTTTGAAAGAAGTTCCTTTTTGTCGGCGAACAAATGGAGATAAATTGGCACGAAACAATTAGGACCTCCCAGACCAAATTTAATAATTCAACAGGTTTCTACTAAAGGCGGAAAGTCCTACACCCGAGGATTTTCCAAAAATTGGTACGAACGAAAAAGACATTGCCACTCACTCAACTGGATGACGAGGGATACAGGCTAGCTGTCCGCCGCCACAACGATGAGGTTAGTGTTGATAATCACAAGTTTACTGGATGTGGATATGGTGTAATAAAGGCAGTTTATTCAGAGGTAAATATATCTGGAATCGCGTTCACGGACCCGTTCGTCAAACTCTTAGGGAGCTATAAATTAAGCCCCATTACTTACCATATCAGATAAGAGAAATTGCTGCAGCTACATATATTTTACATCCTGGCCCTACATAGTTCACTATTTGCATCACTTACCAAAATATTACATGTGGTCATATATGCTTGGAAAGTGGAGATGCCATAGAACGTCAAAAAAGTAAACATTGCTGGAGACACATTGCCGTTTTGGAGAAGACATCGCGTTTGCTAGCGAAGAGATTTGTTGTGGCAAATGAACTTGGGCTGGGAATTGCCAGGAACCTCACGATAAGATATATGCATCAGCATTGCGAGTCTCATGATTCTATACGTATTGCGATTCGATACTGTGATTTTATTGCGCACCATATGTCTGTTGCAGAGGGATCAGAAAGCCATGAGAACGAGTTTTGATCAGTCATGGAAATAAAAGTGCTGAAAACAAATTTGCTCCCAATGTGAAAAGATTGAGAACAAGCTATGAAGGAACAATAATGGTGTTTTGGTGCAGGTACAGCCAACTAGCGCTAAAATATTGCGATATTGTCAATACAGTATATCGTAAAGTATCACTATGTAACTCGATTTCTTTCACCCCAATCCCTCAAATTAACGGTAAATAACTGAATTGTTTGCCCCACATTTAGCTAAGATGATTAGCTAGCCAGCTAAAATGTTTTATTTAGTTAGCAGTCGCATCTACAATAGTTTACTGTCAATAACATGTCTCCAAAATGACGTGGTGTCTCCAATTGTGTTGACATTTTACAATTGCAATGCGCATCCATGAGTATCCACTTTCTGTAGCTCAGCTGGTAGAGCATGGTGCTTTGTAACGCCAAGGTAGTGGGTTCGATCCCCGGGACCACCCATACACAAAAATGTATGCACGCATGACTGTAAGTCGCTTTGGATAAAAGCGTCTGCTAAATGGCATATTATTATTATTATTATTATTTCTGAAGAGAGCCCCAAACATTGTCTGCAGACATTTTATGCAATAAATGAAGTAGGTTCAATCTAGTAGTTCTGATCTTCTGATTGGTCCTGATGAGTTGGGCGAGGTCCCCCTGCAGGCTACTGTCACTGTTGCATTGGCTCTGAGTCGGGTTCTCTGTCTTCAAATGTTCAGCCTAAGAGAGGGGATTTTTGTGTGTGTGTGTGTGTGTGTGTTTAACAGTGATGATGTGTGTGTGTGTGTGTGTGTGTGTTTAACAGTGATGATGTGTGTGTGTGTGTGTGTGTGTCCTCAGAGCAAGAACTCGTGAGTTGGAAGAACTGAGAGGCCTATGGCGTGGGTGTTGTCCTTGGCCACCTGCTGACAAGGCTGACAAGATAGGACCCTTTTGTCCATTGTTATTGGATAGGAACAGAACTTATAACCAGCTCCTGACCTAAATAGATCTTAGCACAACATTTTACTCAACATATCATATTCCATATTCACTATAACAAATATATTTACTACGACATTAGCAAGAACCGCCACATCCTCAGCCGGCTAATCCAGTGTGTGAAGTTTTGCGGAGTGTTTGAGTTAGCTTTGCGAGGCAAAGATGAAACTGAGGGCTCCACCAACCCTGGTAAGCCAACACTTTTGAGATCAGTCAATAAATGCTTCTGGTATTGACTTATATGCTGCCCCTGTCTTCATGTTGTTGCTGGACATATCTTTTTTTAAATGTGTGTAGGTCACCTAAATCATCAGAAAAATTGCCCCTCCTGAGAATTTTTTCAGGAGCCGCCACTGATTTCAACTAAGGTTTTGATTAACAACTCTTTCCCTGTATATAATGTGGTGTGGAACCCCTCTAACAACTCCTATGATCTACTGATTGAGAACATCTCTGAATCTGACCTGGGACTCTACTACTGTGGGACTAAGGAGGTGAATGATGAAGTCTACAACTATGGAAAGTTCTCCACTTGGATTTTAATTGGTAAGAATTTGTTCCGTTTTTCATGTGCCAACATCCAGTAAAGTGCATGTTCCTCTAGTAGTGAACATGTTCTGAAGCTTTTTTTAAAGTTTACTATTAAAACAACTCATAGTTGGTAGTAACTGTATCCTGGGAACTAGATTATAGGTTATATTAACCATCCACAGTAAGCTGTTTAGTGATGTTCCTCTCTACTGAACAGAGGACACCATCACCGCTTGTGACTGTCCTGACTGTGGTGTGTCTGCTGACTGTGGTCTGAGCTGGGTCCTGGTGCTGGCCTCCAAAGCTCTGTTTCTGTTCCTCGTTCCTGCTGCCTTCTGCGCCATGAACACACACGGTGGGTCAAGACCAGGGTTTCCGTTACGGCCAGACATTTGACCGGCAGCATTTTTAATTTAACGGACGTTTGGTCAATTTACCCGACCCATATTTATCATATATCCCATATTCATACAACCAGTAGGCTACTTTTTTTTTTACGTTAAAAAGCAATGAGTCTGATATAACAGATCAGAACTTTTAGCTTAAAATGTTGATAAACTATTATTTATTCACATTATAAATAGGCTAGGCTACGAGTGAATGTCCGTTCCATAATGCAATTAGCAAAAAAACACTGTTGTCAAAAGCGCACGTTGCGAGCGGTTCATGTGACAGAGAGGAATATGTTAGACATGTAGAAATATAGAAAGAGGGGAGATCTAATATGCAACTGTCGTGTATTGAGATTATGACGTTGTTAATGTTTTAAGTGGAACCAGAGAGAATGTTGATTTTAGTATCAAGAGGGAATGTTTTAGTGTAACGCCACATACAACAGACAGGAAGTGTGTTGTAGACAGGGGAGACTGGTGATTGGCCAGAAGAGGGAGCCCATCTTTTTGCATTGTTTATAAATAGGGGTTAAACGAAGAAGAAAGTTGGAGCGGCCATTCTGAGGCGTCGCTCTCCGGGTGTCATGTCACCTGTCACTTATGCTGAAGCTTGTGATCTGAATAAACTTATGATCAAAGATTCAGTATGAGCGGACTCCTTTGTTCATCAGCAATAATTGCCACCACTCACTCGATACGACACAACAACTAGCATTGGTTGATACTCCCGAGTGGCGCAGTGGTCTAAGGCCACTAGAGATCCTGGTTCGAGTCCAGGCTCTGTCGCAGCCGGCCGCGACCGGGAGGCCCATGGGCGGCGCACAATTGGTCCAGCGTCGTCCAAGGTAGGGGAGGGTTTGGCCGGCAGGGATGTGGGTTCGTTTCCCACGGGGGGCCAGTATGAAAAAAATTAATAAAAATAAACATGTATGCATTCACTAACTGTAAGTCGCTCTGGTTAAGAGCGTCTGCTAAATTACTAAAATGTAAATAATATGACTAGGATTGTGCCTTTGGCTACTGGGAAATGAAATAAAGTTGATATAAAATAATTGCCTCCACGGATATGGTCTGATTTTGGCTAGGCTACTTCGAAGCATGGTAAGACATGCCTCATAATATGTAGTAAAACGTTCAGGTTTCAAACAACTAAGTGTATCTTTTCCTCCAGCTCATTGCATAGTGGTGTGTGTGACGTGCTGATGAAGCCTGTCTTCCCGTTGCTTTATTCATTTTGCTGTTTGAAATGCTGTAGCAGCAACGCTGCTGACAGAGTCTGACAGAGTTTCTGCTCAAAGGGTCTGTATCTGTACGCTGTACATGTGATAAATAAGAGACATAACTGTCCACAATCACTAAATGAAAATGTATTTCCATCGACTGGTATTTCCATCAACGAAGAGGCTAAAAAGCATTATTTCACAATGGGATTTCTTCTTCTTCTGATTGGCAGGTGCCAATATTACCGGCTAACGGAAACCCTGGTCAGAACATGGGGGGGGGGTACTCGTATCTACTTAATGTTCCAACCACTACAGTGATGTGACATCTGATTTTTACATGTTTTGTTGTTGTTAAAACCAGGAGTACGTAAGGAGAGGAGGGGAGTCCAGAAAAGAAGCAGAGGCCAGTCATTCTCCATGTCTGTACTGAATTGAACTTCTCTTCTATGTGTCCAATGATGGTTTCATCACACCATCATCTGCTGGGCCAGCTCATTCTTTCTGTATTACCCAGATGTTTTTTTATTGCTTTGAATTCTTTGTTTGTTTCTTAACACAGAAAAAGTTTGCTTGTAACATTTCAAAAGTTGTTTGCAGTTTTATCATTTAAAAAAATGGGAAAAGTTCTAAAAAAATTATAGTTGTATTGTTATGGATTTAATATTGAACTACTGCTCATGTCTTATTTGTGATTGGTCAATATGTCTAATGGCTATCTTCTGGAATAAAATGATGTTTTTTCAGAGATTCTATTGTTCTGTGGTACAAACAAGATCTAGCTCCTAGCCAACTTTGAAGTATTTTAATATTTTATTTCTTACATTACTTGCTCAGAACATTTCTAGAATTATAACTTTTGGACATTAGATCGGTGGTCACTCACCAGAAATTCAACCAGAAATTCAACCTCCCTGACCTGGATCCTTTGCTTGGACTTCACGAGGCAACCCCATTCACCCTGGGTGCCACACCAAAACGTTGATGCCGGAGAAGTGGGGTTCTAGTCGGGCTCAGGCGGCGAGCAAACCCTCCACCACTTCCGAGTAAATTACTCGCTGAAGTTCAGCCCCTGGACAATAAAGTAGACGAGCTCAGGGCGAGGATCTCTGTTCAGAGAGACATAAGATACTCTGATACTCTGTTTTATGGTCATGGCTCTCTTCTAATATATTGTCCCCATTCATACAGCCAGCGGGGTTCTCCATTCATCACATGGACAGGAAGAAATGACGGTGCAAACTGGAAACCGTATATTCTGAGGCCGCATTTATTGTAGCTGGGGCCTTTAATAAAGGAAATCTGAGGAAAACGCTCCTGAGCTACACATGGAGAGAACACGCTTGACCATTGATACTCTCTCTTTCGGGACAGCTACAAGGCCTTCCCCCGCCCTCCATTCGCCAAATCAGATCACACCTCCATCCTGCTTCTCCCTGCCTATTGGCAGAAACTTAAGCAGGAAGCACCTGTGGTAAGGACAGTTCAACGTTGGTCTGACCAATCAGAATCTATTCTTCAGGACTGTTTTGATCACACGGACTGGGCAATGTTCCGGGTCGCCTCTGGGAATAGTATCGACATGTACAGTACAGTGACTGGGTTCATCAGGAAGTAAATAAATAGGTCATTTAGCAGACGCTCTTATCCAGAGCAACTAGGGTTAAGTGCCTTGCTCAAGGGCACATCAACATATTTTTCACCTAGTCGGCTCGGGGATTAGAACCAGCGACCTTTCGGTTACTGGCACAACACTCTTAACCACTAAGCCACCTGGAAGTGCATAGAGGATGTTGTTCCTACTGTGACAATTAGAACTTATTCAAACCAAAACCGTGGATAGATGGCAGCGTTCAAGCAAAACTGAAAGAGCGAATCACCGCAGTTAACCACGGCAACGTGACTAGAAACATGGACCTGTACAAACAGACCAGCTATGACCTTCGTGAGGCAAAGATGCTAAACGACAGTACAGGGACAAAGTGGAGTCACAACTCAACGGCTCAGACACGACACGCATGTGGCAGGGACTCCAGACATTCACGGATTATAAAGGGAATGCCAGCCACGCCATGGACACCGACGCCTCGCTCCCGGACAAGCTAAACACAGTCTTCGCCTGCTTCGAGGAAAAGAAACGAGCCTCCGACGTGGGCCTCCGCCGCTCATGAGGACTGTGTACTCCCGATCTCCAAGGCCGATATGAGTAAGACATTCAAGCGTGTTAGCACCTCGCAAGGCTGCCGCCCAGACGGCATCCCAAGCCGCGTCCTCAGAGCATAAGGCAGACCTGCTGGCTGGAGTGTTTACGGACATATTCAATCTCTCCCTATCCCAGTCTGTTGTCCCCACTTGCTTCAAGATGTCCACCATTGTTCCTGTACCCAAGAAAGCAAAGGTAACTGAACTAAATGACTATCACCCCGTAACACTCACTTCAGTCATCATCAAGTGCTTTGAAAGGCTAGTTAAGGATCATATATCCTCCACCTTACCAGACACCCTAGACCCCACTACAACTTGCATACTGCCCCAACAGATCCACGGACGATGCAATCGCCGTTGCACTGCACACTGCTCTATCCCACCTGGACAAGAGAAAATACCTATGTAAGAATGCTGTTCATCTACTACAGCTCAGCCTTCAACACCATATTGCCCTCCAAGCTCATCACTAAGTTCATAGCCCTGGGTCTGAAACCTCCCTGTGCAACTGGGTCCTAAATTTCTCACCCATGACTGCGTAGTCACGCACATCTCCAACTCAATCATCAAGTTTGCTGACGACACAACAGTGGTAGGCCTGATTACCAACAATGACGAAACAGCCTACAGGGAGGAGGTGAGAGCCCTGGCAGAGAAGTGCCAGGAAAATAAGCTCTCCCTCAATGTCAACAAAACTAAGGAGCTGATCGTGGACTACAGGAGATAGCAGAGGGAGCACGCCCCCATCCACATCGACGGGGCTTCAAGTTCCTCTGCTTGTACCTCACTGAGGACCTGAACTGGTCCCTTCACACTGACAGCATGGTGAAGAAGGTGCAACAGCTCCTGAAGAAATGTGGCTTGGCCCCTAAGACCCTCACAAACTTCTACAGATGCACCATCGAGAGCATTCTATCCGGCTGTATCACCACCTGGTACGGCAACCACAGGGCTGTCCAGAGGGTGGTGTGGGAAGCATGATTTGGAAAGGCACACACCTGTCTATATAAGGTCCCACAGTTGACAGTGCATGTCAGAGCAAAAACCAACCCATGAGGTCGAAGGAATTGTCCGTAGAACTCCGAGATAGGATTGTGTCGAGGCACAGATCTGGGGAAGGGTAATAAAAAATGTCTGCAGCATTGAAGGTCCCCAAAAACACAGTGGCCTCCATCATTCTTAAATGGAAGAAGGTTGAAACCACCAAGACTCTTCCAAGAGCTGGCCTCCCGGCCAAACTGAGCAATCGGGGGAGAAGGGCCTTGGTCAGGGAGGTGACCAAGAACCCGATGGTCACTCTGACAGAGCTCTAGTTCCTCTGTGGTGATGGGATAACCTTCCAGAAGCCCAACCATCTCTGCAGCACTCCACCAATCAGGCCTTTATGGTAGAGTGGCCAGACGGAAGCCACTCCTCTGTAAAAGGCACATGACAGCCCGCTTGGTGTTTGCCAAAAGGCGCCTAAAGACTCTCAGACCATGAGAAACAAGATTTTCTGGTCTGATGAAACCAAGATTGAACTCTTTGGCCTGAAGGCCAAGCGTCACATCTGGAGGAAACCTAGCACCATCCCTATGTTGAAGCATGGTGGTGGCAGCACCATGCTGTGGGGATGTCTTTCAGCGGCAGGGACTGGGAGACTAGACAGGATCGAGGCAAAGATGAATGGAGCAAAGTAAAGAGAGATCCTTAATGAAAACCTGCTCCAGAGCACTCAGGACCTCAGACTGGGGCAAAGGTTCACCTTCCAACAGGACAACAACCCTAAGCACACAGCCAAGACAACACAGGAGTGGCTTCGGGACGAGTCTCTGAATGTCCTTGAGTGGCCCAGCCAGAGCCCTGACTTGAACTTGATCGAACATCTCTGGAGAGACTTGAAAATAGCTGAGCATCAACGCTCCCCATCCAACATGACAGAGCTTGAGAGGATCTGCAGAGAAGAATGGGAGAAACTCCCCAAATACAGGTGTGCCAAGCTTGTAGCTCATACCCAAGAAGACTCAAGGCTGTAATCGCTGCCAAAGGTGCTTCAACAAAGTACTGAGTAAAGGGTCTGAATACTTATGTAAATGTGATATTTCCGTAGTAGTTTTTAAAATACATTAGCCAAAAATGATAAAAACCAGTTTTTGCTTTGTCATTATGGTATTGTGTGTGATGAGGGAGGAAAAAACTATTTAATCCATTTTAGAATAAGGCTGTGACGTAACAATGATGTAAAAGTCAAGGGGTCTGAATACTTTCCGAAGTAACTGTAAATCACTTTTGTATGGCACTATAAAAAAAAACAAGAAACAGTATTTTATTACAACATGAAAGTCGGGTGATGACATTTCCATGGTGGTAGACCTCATTGTCCTCAATAGCTTTTTCTGTGGCATGAAGAAACCCTTCCGTGTTCACCACCTGTTTCTACTCCCACAGTAGTAGAGGCCCAGGTCAGATTCTGTGACGTTAGTAATCAGTAGATCCCAGGACTGTTCAGAACGCCACAGGAAATAGAAGCGAGCGACAGGATTGGTCTTCATCTCTCGGTCTGAAACTCTGAAATGACCCCCATTCTCAATGGAACTGTTTCAATGCCAATCTGTTACCAGATAGTGTTTGATGTCACAGTGAAGAACAACGTTGTCTCCTGGTCTGACTCTCAGCTCCACCTCTGCTGCAGAGATCCCATCCTGACTGGAGGAAACAGCACCTACAGGTAGCAGAGGAACAGTGTTAGGATGAACTGACTGGAGGAAACAGCACCTACAGGTAGCAGAGGAACAGTGTTAGGATGAACTGACTGGAGGAAACAGCACCTACAGGTAGCAGAGAAAGGAACAGTGTTTGGATGAACTGACTGGAGGAAACAGCACCTACAGGTAACAGAGGAAGGAACATTTAATTTTTGTTCATTTCAGTTATATTTTGTTTCTTCTGTCTTATTACAGCAATGGAGTCCATATAGGCCTATGCTGCTTTAGGAAACTATCTGAAAGGACATAGAGAGAATCAGCGAACTCACACACCCATCAAAGGGACCCATCAATCAAAGCTGCCAGCGCATCTCAAACACAAGAGCAAATCAATTACTCCTTTCCTGAAAACATAGGCTATTAAAAACCTAGGCCTACCTTCAAATTCTATGCTGTAGGCTATCAGAAAGTCCACTACATGAAGATACGTATTAAATGACTTGACAAGGCAAGTTTGAAGGGGTCAGGAGAGCAAGTAGCCATCGTCTATATCAGATGAAATTGACAACCATAAGCAAAATAGAAAGGGGTCTAATTTTTGTGAAGGGATTGGTGTTTACACCATCTTTTAATTCCGTGTGAGTGGAGGCCATATCTAAGTCTGTCACTTATTGATATGGTCAAACTCTGGCAGATAGGTTTTTGCTCTGTCTTGGATAGCACAGGTTGTCACCGACATTCACTGTTGTAGTTTACCAAGGCCAAATATACAGGCTAGCATACGGTTAGCATTCAGGCTAGCATACAGATAGCATACAGGCTAGCATACAGGCTAGCATACAAATAATGAATTAATAGGCCTATATGAATGAGCCATCTTCTAAATTAGCCTACATATATTTCAGTCTTCACCGTTCCCTTTTTCTAATTTAGCCTACATATATTTCGGTCTTTACTGTTCCCTCCTTGCACAATTCTCCGCTGGACTCCACAGACTCACTGGCCTGAATGGCCTCTCTCTCTCCCCTTCCCTCTGTCTATTCCTTATTGCTCTTGAAAGCAGAGGTGGGAAGCAACTAATTACAAATACTCCTGTAACTGTATTTGAGTAGATTTTCCAAAGTACTTTTCAAAAGTCAGTCATTTGACTTCTACCATCTATCTTGAAGAATGTCTGGGACAAACAGTAGGGAACTGAAATAGAGGCAATAGAAACCCAACAAGTTGTGATGAAGGTTCCTGGTGAGCAGATTCAACATGAGCTCAATAGAAAAGGGACTGCAGCTCGCAGACATTTCCAGGAGATGACAATGATCCTGAACTCTCTGTCCTGATAGGAGCAGACTACTACTATAGCAGATAGTATCAGGCCGAGTGGAGCAGTGTCCATGTGTCTAAGTGTCGCCGAGGCAACATGCATGTTCCTCCCACTTGATGAAGACACACTAGTCTCCAAGCAACTTCATGCATTCTGGGAGCTTGAGCCTATCACAAGCGAGAAAACACAGAACCCAGAGGAAGAGGAGGCTCTGCAGAGGTTCGAGAGAACAACCACCTTCAAAAGATGGACGATACCACGTGGAGTTGCCATGTAAACGAGAAATGCCAAAACTCCATGACAACTATACAGTCGTGGTCACACAAGTTTTGAGAATGACACAAGTATTGGTCTCCACAAAGTTTGCTGCCTCAGTGTTGATGATGGCAATTTGCATATACTCCAGAATGTCATGAAGAGTGATCAGATGAATTGCAATTAATTGCAAAATCCCTCTTTGCCATGAAAATTAACTTAATTGTGATGCGGTGGTGTTGAAGGAGTCAGGTGCTGGAGGGTAAATCACAGAATAACAGGCTTTAATCCGCAAAATGCAGGTTTACGCAGAAATGCGTCAAACACACTCCAGGGCACAAAACAGGCGCACTGGAAAATACAAGGCACACAAGCTCCACCGAGCTTCACTAACCTCCACAATAAACAATCACCCACACAGACAAGGAAGCAGAGGGAACACTTACACAACGACTAATGAGGGAATAAGGACCAGGTGTGTGTGATTGAAGACAAGACAAATGGAGTGATGATAAATGGATCGGCAGTAGCTAGTAAGCCGGTGACGCCGAACGCCGAAACCTGCCCGAACAAGGAGGGGAGGCAGCCTCGGCGGAAGTCGTTACATTAATCCCCAAAAAACATTTCCACTGCATTTCAGCCCTGCCACAAAAGGACCAGCTGCCATCATGTCAGTGATTGTCTCATTAACACAGGTGAGAGTGTTGACAAGGACAAGGCTGGAGATCACTCTGTCATGCTGATTGAGTCAGAATAACAGACTGGAAGCTTTAAAAGGAGGGTGGTGCTTGAAATCATTGTTCTTCCTCTGTCAACCATGATTACCTGCAAGGAAACACGTGCCGTCATCATTACTTTGCACAAAAAGGGCTTCACAGGCAAGGATATTGCTGCTAGTAAGATTGCACCTAAATCAACCATTTATCGGATCATCAAGAACTTGACCGAACCTGAATCCGGATCTGTTCAGCATTCTGATAAAGGTTCAGACTACACACGAGATCGCATTCATGGCAGGCATCAAGAAGGCTTTCCTGCAGATATCCCTGGCAGAGAGAGACAGAGACGCCGTGAGATCACTTCCAGTGGCCCACCAAGGGAGGAAAATGAAGAGGATGAAAATATATTATATATATTATATATATATACAGGTATTCAGAGATATTATATATATTATATATTATATATATATAGGTATTCAGAGATATTATATATATTATATATTATATATATATATATAGGTATTCAGCGATATTATATATATTATATATTAGATATATATACTGGTATTCAGAGATATTATATATATTATATATTATATATATATACAGTTATTCAGAGATATTATATATTTTATATATTATATATATATATATACACAGGTATTCAGAGATATTATATATAATATATATATACAGGTATTCAGAGCTTCCCCAAGTCCATTCTTGCTCGCAGCTACAATCAGGAAGCACCTGAAACAATATGAAACAGAACAACCACAAGTTGTAGAGACATTGAGAGAGTCACTCTACGTAGATGACCTCATTGCATGTTCACGCGATGTTGAAGAGGCTTCCTTTGTGACAACAACTGCAAAGCGAAATGCTGTGGGACATGCAGGCCTCTGATGACCGACTCTCCAGAACTGAAAAACAAAATGGGAGGAGAGTACGACAACCTACCACACGTTGGCGCTAGAAAACACAAGGAGTAGAACGTTTTTAGGTTTAGTGTGGAGACCGGGAACAGATGACTTTGTGTTTGACCTCAGGCCGCTCCTGAGCAACAGGAGAACACAAAGAGAAGTGTTCGTCCTCGACCCTCTTGGCTTCCTGACCCCCTTCACCATCAGCATCAAGTATATGTTCCAGGAAATGTGGGAGAGGGGGGACTCAGCTGGGATGAAGTTACCACCTGATCTGACACAAGAATGGCAACAGCTACACCAGTTCACCATACCAAGGTGGTGCGGAACAGACATGCAGCCGCAGAACAGCCACACACTGAAACTACACGTGTTCTGTGATGCAAGTGAAAGGGCTTACAGTGCAGTAGCTTACCTGCAAGGTGAAATACAAGATGGGGTAACAACGACAAGTCTAGTCGCATCCAAGTCCAGGGTAGCACCACTCAAGAAAATGACTCTGCCACGCCTGGAGCTCATGGGAGCTGTGATTGGAGCGAGACTATCAAACAACCTGATGACCACCCTGAAGATTGAACAAAAAAACAGATCACAATGTGGACAGGCTCGATGATCGTGCTGCATTGGATTTGCAGCTCAGCTCAGAAATGGAAACGGTTTGTCGCAAACAGAGTGACAAAGATCCAGTCCTTGACCAAATCCGGAGTCATGGTCACATATTGAAGGGAAAACAAATCCAGCGAATCTCCATACAAGAGGACATACTGTTCGAAACATGACACAGAGCCAGCTATGGTGGTACAGACCCAACATTCTGATATCACCCAATCAGTCGGAGGAGACTGATGACGAGGTTCCAGAAGAGGTAAATACAGAACTCAAGTCCAGTCGCCAGGTCACTGAACAGCTCACAGCAAACAGCACAGACATCTCTGAACCAGTGTTGGAGCATGAAAGGTACAGCAAACTGAAAAGAGTGTTCAGAGTGACGGCCTGGATAAAGAGATTCATAGTCAATGCTCGTACAAACACAAAGGCACAAGGTGAACTGTACTGGATCAAGGTAACACAACAACAGAGTTTCAGTCAGGAGATCAAACTACAGAAGGCAGGAAAAAAGCCTCAACAATGACTGTAAAAATCAGAGAACTGAAACCGTTCCTGGACGAACACGAACTACTCACTGTAGGAGGAAGACTGCAACAGTCCAACTTCACAACCAGGACAGAGACCCAGAAATGCTGACACAGTATCATCATGAGAAGGTGATGCATTCTGGAGTAAGAGACAAATCAGAGCGAGATGCTGGATATTGCGTGCTAGGCAGCTAGTCAAGAGCACAGTGGCAAGATGTATACTCTGCAAAAAGATTGAAGGTAAAGGCCGGACAGCAGGTCACTGCGCCTTTACCAAAAGACAGAATAACTGAATCCCCACCATTCAAAGTCACAGGTGTGGATTTAGCAAGACCGCTCTACGTGAAAGAAAATGGTTCTCAAGGAGAGGATTATGTAAGGTAATCTATTCGGACAATGCAAAAACATTCAAGAGAGCTGATCAGGACTTGAAAGAGCTGTTGGAGGCAATCAAAGAGCCCGTTCTTCTCAGAAAGGGGCATCACCTAGATGTTTATCACCGAGCGAGCAGCCTGGTGGGGTGGATTCTGGGAAAGACTCGTCCGGTCAGTGAAAACATGGCTGAGAAATGTTCTCGGGAGAGCTTCGCTCTACTTTGAAGAGATGTGCACAGTCCTGACTGAGGTTGAAGCTATCCTAAATTCTAGACCTCTGATCTTTCTTGCACAATGAAGTGGATGAACCACAGCCCCCGACCCCGACCCCCCGGACCCCAGCACACTTCCTGGTGGGTAAAAGACTAACCTCTTTGCCGACCAAGCCATTTCCGGCTGACACTCAGCACCCAACGCTCAACAAGGAGAAAAATGACAGGCGGATGGAAGTACAGACTTGTGGCCAGCTTCTGTAACAGCTGGCGAAGAGACTACTCACACGCTGGACTTAAAGTCAGCACACCGCTGTGACACACCACAGTCCAGCCCACTCAGAAGATAACACATCCAGACAAACCTGTGGTCCTCTGTAGCTCAGCTGGTAGAGCACGGTGCTTGTAACGCAAAGGTAGTGGGTTCGATCCCCGGGACCACCCATACACAAAAAATGTTTGCACGCATGACTGTAAGTCGATTTGGATAAAAGTGTCTGCTAAATGGCATATTTTTTTTTCTTCAAACCTGGAAACTAGGGAAGATTGAGGAACTACTTCCAGGCCGAGATGGCCTAGTTAGGTAATGTTCAGTTCGTGCTGCCTCAGGGACTTTGTTGAGGAGAACTATTCAGTTGACATAGTGCTTAGAGATTTAGATCACATTTTAGTCATTTAGCAGACGCTCTTATCCAGAGCAATTAGGGTTAAGTACCTTGCTCAAGGGCACATCGACAGATTTTTCACCTAGTTGGCTCGGGGATTAGAACCAGCGACCTTTTGGTTACTGGCACAACGCTCTTAACCACTAAGCTACCTGCCGAACAGTTGTTCATTGTGGGGAGGATGTGGTCACTTTAATGGGTTACAGAGTTAATGTTTACAGTTAATTAATGTATCTAAAGATTATTATTGATTTTTTTGTTTACATACAGTACCAGTCAAAAGAGAATGCCAAGAGTGTGCCAAGCTGTCATCAAGGCAAAGGGTGGCTATTTGAAGAATCACAAATATAAAATATATTTTGATTTGTTTAACACTTTTTTTGGTTACTACATGATTCCATTTCTGTTATTTCATAGTTTTAATGTCTTCACTATTATTCTACAATGTAAAAAAAAATTAAAAATAAAGAAAAACCCTTGAATGAGTAGGTGTGTCCAAACTTTTGACTGGTAGTGTATGTACAATAGTAATTGTATTAGAATTCATGTGATGGATATTGAGAGAACTATGTACATATTGTATTGTTTAGTATTGGATTACGCTATTGACTTGAAGTTCCATAATGCCTTGCACAGGAAGTTAAAAAAAAACAAAAACGCACATTATGTACAAGTGACAAGTGATTAGCCTGGCTTTTGCTAGCAACTTTTTTTGTATTGTTTTGTAGAGTCTAAAGTGGTAAAATGTAAAGTGAACAAGTATTATTACAACAAACAAGCTTTCATCTTATAACCGACGTCCAAAGTAATTACTTTGAAGATAGTTATTCTTTATCTAAAGCCAAACCCCCTTAGCTTCTAAAACCACACCCCTTAGCTTCTAAAACCACACCCCTTAGCTTCTAAAACCACACCCCTTAGCTTCTAAACCCACACCCCTTAGCTTCTAAAACCACACCCCTTAGCTTCTAAAACCACACCCCTTCGTTTCTAAGCCACACCCCTTAGCTTCTAAAACCACACCCCTTAGCTTCTAAGCCTATAAACATTTCTGTCATCCTCTAAAGCCACAGCCTCTTTGTCTTTAAGCCACACCCCTTCACATCTAAGCCACACCCTCAGATACATCTGAAAGGTTTGCTGGAGCATTTGTCAAACAGAATAGCATGACCTTGTACTCAGAGACCTTAAGGGGAGACAAATAAATAATTAATGAAAATCGAATTAAACTGAATCAATATTTATTCAGCTACATTAACACATATCAATACACTTAAAAATGAAATACAATGAACTTTCACAACTACAATTACAAACTAAAACTATATCAATAGTTATTTAACCATATTCCCTGAGCTTAAAAACATTTTCTATATCGCTATTGTTATTATTATTAAAAGGCTACAGACAAAAGTTTAAAAATAAATCACTTGTATGAAAAGGATTTATAAAAGTTAAAAAGTATTCCGCAAAAAAATTAAGTAGCTTGTAAAAATATTAAAACTGTCGTTGTCACACCTTGTTCTCCCAGCTATATTGGTATAGATCTCACACTCTGCTGGTATTGATGGATGGTAGAGGTCCCACTCTGCTGGTATTGATTGCTGGTATAGGTCTCTCACTCTGCTGGTATTGATGGCTGATATAGGTCTCACACTCTGCTGGTATTGATGGCTGGTATAGGTCTCACACTCTGCTGGTATTGATGGCTGGTATAGGTCTCACACTCTGCTGGTATTGATGGATGGTATAGGGCTCACTCTGCTGGTATTGATGGATGGTATAGGTCTCACTCTGCTGGTATTGATGGATGGTATAGGTCTCACTCTGCTGGTATTGATGGCTGGTATAGGTCTCACACTCTGCTGGTATTGATGGATGGTATAGGTCTCACACTCTGCTGGTATTGATGGATGGTATAGGTCTCACACCCTGCTGGTATTGATGGCTGGTATAGGTCTCACTCTGCTGGTATTGATGGATGGTATAGGTCTCTCACTCTGCTGGTATTGATGGCTGGTATAGGTCTCACACTCTCCTGGTATTGATGGCTGGTATAGGTCTCACTCTGCTGGTATTGATGGCTGGTATAGGTCTCACACTCTGCTGGTATTGATGGATGGTATAGGTCTCACACTCTGCTGGTATTGATGGATGGTATAGGTCTCACTCTGCTGGTATTGATGGCTGGTATAGGTCTCACTCTGCTGGCATTGATGGCTGGTATAGGTCTCACTCTGCTGGTATTGATGGATGGTATAGGTCTCACCCTGCTGGTATTGATGGATGGTATAGGTCTCACACTGCTGGTATTGATGGATGGTATAGGTCTCACACTCTGCTGGTATTGATGGATGGTATAGTTCTCACTCTGCTGGTATTGATGGATGGTATAGGTCTCACTCTGCTGGTATTGATGGATGGTATAGGTCTCACACTCTGCTGGTATTGATGGCTGGTATAGGTCTCACTCTGGTGGTATTGATGGCTGGTATAGGTCTCACACTCTGCTGGTATTGATGGCTGTGTAGGTACTAAAGTCAGAGTTCTGGACTCTCTTCTTCTTCTTTGGTCTCCTCTGTCCCTGACGGATATCCAACGAGGCATAACACAGATCTCCTTCCTCCTGAGAGAGAGGGAGACAGAGCGAGAGAGAGAGAGAGAGAGAGGCACACAGATGGAGAGAGAGAGAGAGAGATGGGGAGAGAGATACAAGAGAGAGAGAGAGATTTTACAATGAATCTGTTAATGTTATTTATATGTAATCATACATTATGATTATTTCAAGTAAATCATCATATTATTATGTTTTACTGCTTATTCCTTTGTTTTTAATTAGTATACTTGCCACTGCTTTGAGTAGTACTGGGTTACAAATCACATGGACTACAAATAGAGATGGCCACCAGTCAAAGAACTACAACACCCGTTCTGACTATACCTTCTCTCTTCTCTCACTTCCCCTGGTGGTAGTCCTGTTCAGAGGAACCTGAGTCTCAGCTGCAGCTGCAGAGGAAGAATTATCACCATTATAACAACAAGTAAAGAACACATCTGATATTAAACTTTCAATTTAACATGGTCTACATTAGTTTACCAGAGTATTTGAAAGAAGTTTGATTGATTGATTGAATGATGTTTGATTAGTTGGATCATTGATTGATTTATTTTTTCATTGATTGATTGAGTTGGAGAGTATTACAGATTAAGTGAGAGTGAGTGTATTCTGACTTTTTAAGTACAATAGTGACTTTTATCAAATAAAGGAATGAGTAAAAGAGTGCTATAAAAGAGTGAAAAAAGCATATACAGCTTGTAAATAATGACTTAACAATGAATGAGTGAAAAAGTGACTCCTGACAGAGTGTGAGAGAGTGAGTGTACCTGTTGTTCTGCAGAAGTAGTAGACACAGGAAGAGGAGAGGAGGGAGGAGAGGAGAGCAGACACAGGACACAGACTGAACAGCAACATCCAACACAGTCCACAGTCTACATCAGGAGAGGAGGAGGGGGACTCAGGAGGACTGACGTCTGGACAAAACTTAAACACAAACAGAACTACATTCTTAGATTGTCTACTGCTGAATGGATGTTTAAAGATTATCTTGAGGCAATGTTTCATGACCTTAAATCATCCTCGGATGATTGATTCAAAATAACATTTAATGGAAACCAGACACACCAATACTAATACAATATGAATAATACTAAAGATACAGCCAGAAGATCTATATATAGAATAATAATTGTTCTTACCAAGTGAAATCCTAGTGGTGATGTTTCCATAGTGGTAGACCTCTTTCTGTTCAATACCTCTTTTCCCTCCATCCACCACGTTAGTCTCCATAGTCCCACAGTAGTAGAGTCCCAGGTCAGATTCAGAGATGTTCTCAATCAGTAGATCATAGGAGTTGTTAGAGGGGTTCCACACCGCATTATATCCAGGGAAAGGGTTGGGAATAACAGAATTTTCTCGAAGATTAACGTAAACCTTGTATGTTGAAATAACAAGACGCGGCTGGTACTTCTGAGAACAGTTCCTATACCACATAATGTATACTCCAGTAGTTATGTTGCAGTCACAGTAGAGAGTGATGTTGTCTCCTGGTCTGACTCTCAGCTCCACCTCTGCTGCAGAGATCACATCCTGACTGGAGGAAACAGCACCTACAGGTAGCAGAGGAACAGTGTTAGGATGAACTGACTGGAGGAAACAGCACCTACAGGTAGCAGAGGAACAGTGTTAGGATGAACTGACTGGAGGAAACAGCACCTACAGGTAGCAGAGGAACAGTGTTAGGATGAACTGACTGGAGGAAACAGCACCTACAGGTAGCGGAGGAACAGTGTTAGGATGAACTGACTGGAGGAAACAGCACCTAGCAGGTAGCAGAGGAACAGTGTTAGGATGAACTGACTGGAGGAAACAGCACCTACAGGTAGCAGAGGAACAGTGTTAGGATGAACTGACTGGAGGAAACAGCACCTACAGGTAGCAGAGGAACAGTGTTAGGATGAACTGACTGGAGGAAACAGCACCTACAGGTAGCAGAGGAACAGTGTTAGGATGAACTGACTGGAGGAAACAGCACCTACAGGTAGCAGAGGAACAGTGTTAGGATGAACTGACTGGAGGAAACAGCACCTACAGGTAGCAGAGGAACAGTGTTAGGATGAACTGACTGGAGGAAACAGCACCTACAGGTAGCAGAGGAACAGTGTTAGGATGAATCACAGAATGTCACTTTGATATCATAAACTTCTCCACATGTAAATATAAACCTCATGTCTTTACCACAGTGATCACAATATCACAATAATAAGATAACAGATCTAGTCAACTATAAAACCACATCAAGAAATCAGCTATCATCCAGCTATAAGGCCCAGTAAAACAAGTTACTCACATAAGAATGCAATCAGAGCAACACACAGCCTGTCCATCTGGTGGTCTGATGGTCTGATGGTGACTGTCAGAGAGTAGCTGGGTCTTTGAGTAACAAGGTCTTTGCTGCGTATTTCCGTGTTCATGACTAGATGTACTTTACCATGAAAGGATATACGAGCAGCGATTGGTTCGATGGAGTGGAAAGTTTTCAGCTTGTGGTCCTTTTCTCGGAAACCGATGTTGTGTGACATGAAAAGTAGGGTCTACAATCGAGGTAAACAGGCTTCACACATACATGACGTCAATGGAAAATATTCAGCTTTGAGGTGTTCCCCTTAGATAGCAACACCTTAAGAGACCTATAGACACTCTATGAAGAAACAAACACACATTTTGATGACTGAGTTGACCTTTAAACCTTAAAGAAAATACATTTATACAGAGGCTTAAAGTAGGTCTATAGGACTTTATATACCTGTAGTCAGAAAGTAGGCCTAATGTTAGACCCAGCTACTCTGACCCTGTTACTGAAAGACCCAGCTACTCTGACCCTGTTACTGAAAGACCCAGCTACTCTGACCCTGTTACTGACAGACCCAGCTACTCTGACCCTGTTACTGAATGACCCAGCTACTCTGACCCTGTTACTGACAGACCCAGCTACTCTGACCCTGTTACTGCCAGACCCAGCAACTATGACCCTGTTACTGAAAGACCCAGCTACTCTGACCCTGTTACTGAAAGACCCAGCTACTCTGACCCTGTTACTGACAGACCCAGCTACTCTGAGCCTGTTACTGAAAGACCCAGCTACTCTGACCCTGTTACTGAAAGACCCAGCTACTCTGACCCTGTTACTGAAAGACCCAGCTACTCTGACCCTGTTACTGAAAGACCCAGCTACTCTGACCCTGTTACTGACAGACCCAGCTACTCTGACCCTGTTACTGACAGACCCAGCTACTCTGACCCTGTTACTGAAAGACCCAGCTACTCTGACCCTGTTACTGAAAGACCCAGCTACTCTGACCCTGTTACTGACAGACCCAGCTACTCTGACCCTGTTACTGAAAGACCTAGCTACTCTGACCCTGTTACTAAAAGACCCAGCTACTCTGACCCTGTTACTGAAAGAAACAGCTACTATGACCCTGTTACTGAAAGACCCAGCTACTCTGACCCTGTTACTGACAGACCCAGCTACTCTGACCCTGTTACTGAAAGACCCAGCTACTCTGACCCTGTTACTGACAGACCCAGCTACTCTGACCCTGTTACTGACAGACCCAGCTACTCTGACCCTGTTACTGAAAGACCCAGCTACTCTGACCCTGTTACTGAAAGACCCAGCTACTCTGACCCTGTTACTGACAGACCCAGCTACTCTGACCCTGTTACTGAAAGACCCAGCTACTCTGACCCTGTTACTGAAAGACCCAGCTACTCTGACCCTGTTACTGAAAGACCCAGCTACTCTGACCCTGTTACTGAAAGGCTAGCTTCTCTGACCCTGTTACTGACAGACCCAGCTACTCTGACCCTGTTACTGACAGACCCAGCTACTCTGACCCTGTTACTGAAAGACCCAGCTACTCTGACCCTGTTACTGACAGACCCAGCTACTCTGACCCTGTTACTGAAAGACCCAGCTACTCTGACCCTGTTACTGACAGACCCAGCTACTCTGACCCTGTTACTGACAGACCCAGCTACTCTGACCCTGTTACTGACAGACCCAGCTACTCTGAACCTGTTACTGAAAGACCCAGCTACTCTGACCCTGTTACTGAAAGACCCAGCTACTCTGACCCTGTTACTGAAAGACCCAGCTACTCTGACCCTGTTACTGACAGACCCAGCTACTCTGACCCTGTTACTGAAAGACCCAGCTACTCTGACCCTGTTACTGAAAGACCCAGCTACTCTGACCCTGTTACTGAAAGACCCAGCTACTCTGACCCTGTTACTGAAAGACCCAGCTACTCTGACCCTGTTACTGAAATACCCAGCTACTCTGACCCTGTTACTGAAAGACCCAGCTACTCTGACCCTGTTACTGAAAGACCCAGCTACTCTGACCCTGTTACTGAAAGACCCAGCTACTCTGACCCTGTTACTGAAAGACCCAGCTACTCTGACCCTGTTACTGAAAGACCCAGCTACTCAGACCCTGTTACTGAAAGACCCAGCTACTCTGACCCTGTTACTGACAGACCCAGCTACTCTGACCCTGTTACTGAAAGACCCAGCTACTCTGACCCTGTTACTGAAAGACCCAGCTACTCTGACCCTGTTACTGAGCAGACCCAGCTACTCTGACCCTGTTACTGAAAGACCCAGCTACTCTGACCCTGTTACTGAAAGACCCAGCTACTCTGACCCTGTTACTAGAAAGACCCAGCTACTCTGACCCTGTTAGTGAAAGACCCAGCTACTCTGACCCTGTTACTGAAAGACCCAGCTACTCTGACCCTGTTACTGAAAGACCCAGCCACTCTGACCCTGTTACTGAAAGACCCAGCTACTCTGACCCTGTTACTGAAAGACCCAGCTACTCGGACCCTGTTACTGAAAGACCCAGCTACTCTGACCCTGTTACTGACAGACCCAGCTACTCTGACCCTGTTACTGAAAGACCCAGCTCCTCTGACCCTGTTACTGAAAGACCCAGCTACTCTGACCCTGGTACTGAAAGACCCAGCTACTCTGACCCTGTTAGTGAAAGACCCAGCTACTCTGACCCTGTTACTGAAAGACCCAGCTACTCTGACCCTGTTACTGAAAGACCCAGCTACTCTGACCCTGTTACTGAAAGACCCAGCTACTCTGACCCTGTTACTGACAGACCCAGCTACTCTGACCCTGTTACTGACAGACCCAGCTACTCTGACCCTGTTACTGACAGACCCAGCTACTCTGACCCTGTTACTGACAGACCCAGCTACTCTGACCCTGTTACTGAAAGACCCAGCTACTCTGACCCTGTTACTGAAAGACCCAGCTACTCTGACCCTGTTACTGACAGACCCAGCTACTCTGACCCTGTTACTGACAGACCCAGCTACTCTGAACAACAGGAAGTCAGTGTGGGTTTCCTGTGTACAGAGTGTGTCTTTTCAGCCAATCAGTGACTAACTCTTATATGAGTACTGTAATGCCAACATCATAATATCAGACTTATCAACATTAGTAGTGGTCAATGTATGTTTCTGTTTACATGAGTGCACATATATGTGGATATATTGGAGTGTGTCCATATGATTGTATATCATGTATAGTCCTATGTCTGTGGTTGTGGTTTACTCAGCTAGTGCTGCTGCTCTGTAGGGGAAGGGTTAAGGGGGGGCTGTGTTTCAGGTCTGAGGGGAGGACTGAGGGGTTAAGGGGGGCCTGGGTTTCAGGTCTGAGGGGAGGACTGAGGGGGTTAAGTGGGGCCTTGGTTTCAGGTCTGAGGGGAGGACTGAGGGGTTAAGGGGGCCTGGGTTTCAGGTCTGAGGGAGGACTGAGGGGGTTAAGTGGGGCCTTGGTTTCAGGTCTGAGGGGAGGACTGAGGGGTTAAGTGGGGCCTTGGTTTCAGGTCTGAGGGGAGGGACTGAGGGGTTAAGGGGGCCTGGGTTTCAGGTCTGAGGGGAAGACTGAGGTTAAGTGGGGCCTTGGTTTCAGGTCTGAGGGAGGACTGAGGGTTAAGGGGGCCTTGGTTTCAGGTCTGAGGGGCAGGACTGAGGGTTAAGGGGGCTGGGTTTCAGGTCTGAGGGAGGACTGAGGGGTTAAGGGGGGCCTGGGTTTCAGGTCTGAGGGGGAAGACTGAGGGTTAAGTGGGGCCTTGGTTTCCAGGTCTGAGGGGAGGACTGAGGGGTTAAGGGGGCCTGGGTTTCAGGTCTGAGGGGAGGACTGAGGGGTTAAGGGGGGCCTGGGTTTCAGGTCTGAGGGAAGACTGAGGGTTAAGTGGGGCCTTGGTTTCAGGTCTGAGGGGAGGACTGAGGGTTAAGTGGGGCCTTGGTTTCAGGTCTGAGGGGAGGACTGAGGGGTTAAGGGGGGCCTGGGTTTCAGGTCTG
The DNA here is from genome assembly GCF_020615455.1 of Coregonus clupeaformis. Classification (NCBI taxonomy): domain Eukaryota; kingdom Metazoa; phylum Chordata; class Actinopteri; order Salmoniformes; family Salmonidae; genus Coregonus; species Coregonus clupeaformis. The sequence goes on along the minus strand of NW_025533901.1, from coordinate 188,983 downwards.
AGGGGAGGACTGAGGGAGTTAAGTGGGGCCTTGGTTTCAGGTCTGAGGGGAGGACTGAGGGGTTAAGGGGGGCCTGGGTTTCAGGTCTGAGGGGAGGACTGAGGGGTTATGTGGGGCCTTGGTTTCAGGTCTGAGGGGAGGACTGAGGGGTTAAGGGGGGCCTGGGTTTCAGGTCTGAGGGGAGGACTGAGGGGTTATGTGGGGCCTTGGTTTCAGGTCTGAGGGGAGGACTGAGGGTTAAGGGGGGCCTGGGTTTCAGGTCTGAGGGGAGGACTGAGAGGTTAAGTGGGGCCTTGGTTTCAGGTCTGAGGGGAGGACTGAGGGGTTATGTGAGTGTGTGTGTATATGATTGCATATGCATGCCTAGTCCTTTTTGTGTGTTAAGCGGGCCTGAGGTCTGATGGGTTAATGGGGCCTATGCTTCATGTCTGTGGGGTAGTTTTCAGGTCTGTAGAAACCACAATGTTTCCATCTACTTGACATGTGATGTGTCACCTGCTTGGCCAGCCACTCAGTACCTTCTAATAAGTGTGTGTGTGAGTGTGCATGCCTGCTTGCGTGTTTGTATGACTCTATTATTATCTAATAATATGTAATATTTTTTCAGGTATGCATGGTATCAAGTGTAGTATTAACAGGCTGTATGAGGGACCAGATACCAGATAGATACTTTATGATGTTACTTTGACTGAAACAACAAAGTCATTCAGCTGTATCAACACCTCTAAGACTCAAGTCATGAGGTGTGACTTCCTCATGTGGTGTGGGTCCATCTCAGTCTGGATGTGTTCCACATCTGGAGTCTAACATTACCCATCAGACCTTGAGATGGACTAGTTCAAGTCAAGAGGTGTGAACTGTTAACATGAGAGCGCAGGGCAGTAGTTGTGCTTGTATCATTTATGGTTGTGTGTACCTGTCATACTAACTGATATCTGCTTCAGAGACCCAGCTACTCTGACCCTGTTACTGAAAGACCCAGCTACTCTGACCCTGTTACTGACAGACCCAGCTACTCTGACCCTGTTACTGAAAGACCCAGCTCCTCTGACCCTGTTACTGACAGACCCAGCTACTCTGACCCTGTTACTGAAAGACCCAGCTACTCTGACCCTGTTACTGAAAGACCCAGCTACTCTGACCCTGTTACTGAAAGACCCAGCTACTCTGACCCTGTTACTGAAAGACCCAGCTACTCTGACCCTGTTACTGAAAGACCCAGCTACTCTGACCCTGGTACTGACAGACCCAGCTACTCTGACCCTGTTACTGACAGACCCAGATACTCTGACCCTGTTACTGAAAGACCCAGCTAATCTGTCCCTGTTACTGACATACCCAGCTACTCTGACCCTGTTACTGAAAGACCCAGCTACTCTGACCCTGTTACTGAAAGACCCAGCTACTCTGACCCTGTTACTGACATACCCATCTAATCTGACCCTGTTACTGACAGACCCAGCTACTCTGACCCTGTTACTGA